>NW_020216518.1:177402-231253 GCF_003070985.1 Temnothorax curvispinosus | reverse complement strand
GTTCTGTATGTTAATTTTTGCCACAGAAGTTAAGTTAATATTTTCTATTTAAATGTTTGATTCTCTGCATATATTATCTTTGTATTCAATTTTTGCTGCATGGATCATGTATTTTTTTTAATTCATAAAAAATTATGTGTTTATTCATTTTATAAAATAATTTCAAGTGTAATCATCTATTATCTATTCCAAAAATATATCATTTTTATGAATATAGATGCGCAAAAAGTGTCTCTTTTGTCATGAATATAGCGGAAAGATTAAAACGATTTTCAGAAATATAATAGAAAATAAAATTGAATGTGCAAACCGTCTATTTTTCAAAACCGCAAAATCTAGTTTGAATGCTGGGATAAACGAAAGTTTTAGCTTTCTGTAGTCGCGTGACCACAGAGTTTTGTATGCCCCATGAAATGTATTCTCGGATACAATGCGCTGCTTGCGAAAAAAAAACGGGTTGTACCATAGTTTCGGCTCTGAAACTGCATTGGAACGTTCGTACGAGTTTAGATAAACTCGCGTAACAGGTTCGGCATAATCTTCTCGCATTGCACAGCTCGAGGGAGATGGTGCAGGTATAGAAAATAGTGTGGAGCCTGTTACATGTTCTATTTAATTTCGTCCCGCTCGTACCTTAAAGTCTCGAGCGAGCTTGCAGAATATATCACGACTGTTGTCTGTCGTAAGAGGCGAATGAAGATACACGGCAAGTTCTCGCAGTTGAATTGACGCGACTCGGTACACACCTTTCAAGAGGAAAATATTGCGTTTCCGTCGCAGTGACTTCCGTATTCTCGTTCTCGAAAGACGCCTTCTTCCATTACGACTGGTCTTACTGCAGATTTTCTGACATAGAACAAAAAGGGACGTACAGAAGCGGCGGTAAACAACATTGATAGAACTAACGGAGGTGATGGAATGGAATCGAGAAAAATCGATTCGCAGCGGGGACTTTCTTACTTTTGAAAGATCACGAGTCGCCCTTGGCAAATAAAATGTATTTTCTTTTTCTTGCCCCTCTGGTAATCGTGCCTTTCTCAATTCTGTGACACCTTTAAAGAAAACATAATAAACGCGGAAGTAAAATTCTTACGCTTTTTTAGCGTAAATAAAACTTTTTTTTTTAATTTTCTTACTGCCTGTATATCTTTTAAAGTAGAAATAATTCAAGTTTATTTCGATTGTTGCTTATCAAACTGCTATGTCGTATTTCATCAATTAATCAATAAACTCTGATAGAACGCAAAATGCTATTATATGCGTGATATTCTTAGAAAACATTAGATATTAGATAGATCTTATATAATATATTTACATATTAATATTAAAATATTAATAATATACCCACTTCGCTAATACGCGAAGAGAAATTATCTGCACTTTTGTTGAATTTGTACGAGAACCGCGATGCATAAATTTACGAATGTAAAGCGGCAGCGTGAACGATATCGTCCCTATCGGGGCAGGAACTAAAAACTCGCTGCGCCCACACGAATAATAAATTACCAGGTGACGTGCACCACTTCTCGATTCGGTGTAGCGTGGATGCAAAGTGCAACGTTTTGTAGGAAGGAAAGCGCGGCGCAAGAAGTTACGATCGGTCGATCTGGCCGCTCGTTTATCATCGCAGGTCAGTTTCCTTCGGCCTCGGCGCCCCTGCATACTCGCGTGCGCGTGCGTCAGGTCGAACTGGGAATCACGCGTGTCGCTACTCAAGGTCCATAATTTACTCGACGTGCTGGAACTTCCTACTCGCTAAGGTAGGACTTTCACGGCGCGGCATGGAGCACCTCAAGTGGAAGGAAATGTTTTCCGGGTAAATTCCTCCGCGAGGTCGGCACACTTGGGGAAGGGAAGAAATATTTCTTTGGAAACTTTCGATCCACCTGACAACTCGGAAGAACGATCGCGCGAATCTGTGATTCGGTAAATAAGACCGCCGTGAGTTACTCGTGTTTCGTCCGCTTGCAGATCGATGGGGGGATATCGGCTCGTCGGCTTTGGAGCTTAAGGAATCTCGTTGCCGACTTTATTTTTAGCGGAAACTAACTGGAAAATACGATGAGAAAAAGTTATTGATTGATATCGACAATTTATGTAGCAGACTTACATATTAGGGAAAAATTTCTGAAAGAAGGGCCATCAAGAACTTGTAGTAAAACTAGGCAATAATCGTTCAGTTCGTGAAAATATATTTGTCGTGATTTATCCTGGGAAAAACAAAATCGTTCGTTTAAATAATTACACAGATGATGAAATCGGCATGTCAAATCGTTAGTATGAAAAAAAATATATATATATTTTTGCGAAATATGAATAAAATATTAAATAAAACGTGAAACGAAGAATCTATTTTATTTAATGATAAAGACTGAATTTTTGATGTTTTTGTTCTGATTTTAATATATTTAATATTTCGATGATCTTTTAACGTGGGTGTTCAATGATTATTATGCTCAAAATTCCGATTTGACATTTAAAGAAAATAATAGTATAGTGAAAAAAATACAATAAATATATATACAATAAATCGGCATATTGTAGCAAAAAAAGAAATTGAATCTCGGCAAAACGGACTGGGACGTATTTTTGAAAGGAGAAAGGGAGATTCTTATATGCTTCGTATGCATGTCACGGAAGATTTGAATAATGCACAAAGAATGTTGGAACTGTATATACCGGCCAAGTATTAGTGAGTCGAAGAAATGCAAAAGGAGAGCATTGAAAGGTTCCAAAAGAGCGACATGTGACAAAAGTAAGAAGCAAAAGAAATATTCGTCTTTTCTATTTTGCCCTCGTCAGATGTAATATTCGAGGTTATACGAGTTACGAGGAAGACAGGATAAAGTTACCCATCTCCTCGGAGATTTTATGTCACGAGCTCAGATGCTCCATCACGAGGAGAACCGTATAACAGAAAAATATAGAAAACACATACCGGGAAATACGTAGTACACAATGGCAACTTTAATACAATGTGCAAAATAATGTGTAAAAATCGCAATAATGTAAAATGTTTACAGACAGTATGTAGGGTGGGGTGAGCTTTCTATATGATGGTTTTACTTAATGATTTTGATTTCAAATTTATGTCAGTACAAGTAGCAAAAACACGAAAGTGATTTATATACATTTTATCTTTTTCTAAATCTAATATTTTCTAAACCAACTATATTTACGAAATATACTATATATTGTAAATGTAATTTTTACTTTAAATATGATTTTGTAAAATTATATAGACATACATACATGTAGACGTACATAAATAGTAGAGATAGATTGTATAGAAGACCAAAATAGCCACGTATCAATTTTGTTTGGCGGTTTGTCCGTAATTCCATGCCGGATAATCGAAGAACTCGTAACGATCGCCACAGACGAGTCATATCTTTCGGCCATTTCGTTCGGATTGACTGCCAGGGTTTTCTACGATCCTTCGCGTACCACTCAATTTCCCGTATGCCGAAGACTCGCCGTTTGCCCATTTACGATGCTCGTACACGCGTTCGTGTGCATTATAATGGAGCATCGCATATTCGAATATCGCCGCGTATTCCAGACTTTGCCTAACGGAGAACGATGCACCTTGATGATGAGCGAGAATAGTGGAGACGTAATAATAACGAGAAGTTGGATTAACGTTTCGCGGCATTCGTCGTAAAATGAAATACGAAGACCGATGTGAAAGCTGCTCGTAATAAACGCGAATATTTATCGATAATTCGTGGATATCTTTTTTCATGAGATGGAGGCTAATGAAAATTATTTTTTTTTTACATTTATCTCGTTGCTTGCGTATTCTAATTGCTATTTGTCGCTGTTTGTCGCATTAACTTCCCGTTATTAGTGTCAAGTCTCTCGCGTTTGTCACGGACTTACGGATTTATAGTTCCGCACGGCTGCGGATAATGTGAACATTGTAAGTTTATAAGTATCGCAATAAGCTCGGCAATGTCCGCAAAACAGTGATAAATCACCGTAAAGGTTTGTTTCGGAATCATACACGTAAAATTCTGATTTATGATAAGAGTAGTAGTTTTTCAATGTACATATGTGTAATTGAAAGAATACAATTCGCGCTTTTGTTACTCCTCCAAATTGACAGTCGCCGTCAATCGTCGAGCAATCGTGCGCGTACGTGTTGGCGCAAATTCGCCAAAGTCAGTAATTAAGCGCGCTCTGACAAAAACGCTTTATCGTTTACCATCGCATAAAATAAAGTGGTTGCAAAGCAAGCGCCACGTCGGACGACGATGAGAAAAAGAAAAAGAGCGTCGCTGATTCGTAAATGCGCGCTATGTCGGGATTTTATGTAGTCTTAAATGCGCGGAAACGACGCCGCGGTAAAAGCACGTGGTCGTTCCACTTTCGAGGAGGGACGATTATCAGAACCGAATCGCGGCTGTATTATCGGGAAACAATAGCCGTTCGCGTGGGTAATAGCGCGGCGTGCTTTCGGAAGCCCTTGCACGTACGTAACACCGCGCGTGATGCAACACCTTATCCTTAGATGTGAGTACATCCTGTTGTTACTTAACGTAAAGGCGAGAGCAACAGAGAGTCTATACTTATTGTTCTTTAATTACTAAATCATGAAATTGTAATATGCAAGAAGGAATGTTCAAACAACAATTTGGTCACGATCTAATTAAATTTCTTCGGAAAACTGACTTTACAATGCAAAAATATCTATACCAACAATATATTTATTATATTTATATTTATCTTTGTTTCGAGTATGTTAATAAGATTATTTTTAACATAACATATATTTCTATTCTCTTTATGTTATATATAATAATATATCTAGGAAACTCATTCTTTATAAATATATATGAAATACGTAAATACAATCAATTTTGCAATAGTGAGCAGAAGCTTTTACGCGAAATACAATCGCGAAGGCTTTCGCCATTACGAGACGAATTGTGTGTATGTAATTCCATATTTTGAATACAAAACGTAGTCTTGCCGGTCCGTCGCCTATAGTTCGCTCGATCCGGCGCATCCGTTCAGAAACGATGAGACCGCGGCTATCGCTGTCGCCTGTAAATTCGCAGCAATTGTTTAATTGCTTTCTCCGGCCTGGCGCATCGCGTCGTATAATTTAAGCCTTAGCTGTCGCGGATAAGCGAAACGTTACGCGAAGCTCGGCTTGAGTACCGAAATCCCTGGCGGATCGTCCGGGTAGTAGGGCGAGGCAGAACGGCGCCGGACCACACTAGAGAGATATTAACATACGTAGATCGTCCTATACGAGTTAGCGAAAATGAGCACAAGTCAGCTCCACATGTACACCCACACATGTCCGCCGATACTCACCGTATGCCGTCTACGTGCGGTGGAAATTTAACGGAGATATCCTCCGCTGGGCGCAAGAAGCGTCCTTAATTAACAGATAACGGTCAGTAGGATATTAGTTTATCCACGAGTGCGCCCTGACGTTGAAGGCGCGATATATCACCTTTTTGCGTCTCATACAGCGATTGTTCTCGATGTTCGTTGGGGACACGGGAAATTAAAGTTCATTTCCGAAAGTGTACTGAAGATTTCGAGAGTGACATTATGATATTGCAGAAAATAATGACTTGTTAATTTGTATTTTCGTATCAACTGTATAATTTTTTCTTAAACGAATTAGCTTGTATTGTATATTTTTAGTTCAATCGCGATGATATTATTATTTCATAACGTTGAGCTATTTTTAAACAATATATGTAAAACGATATTAAAAAATACATTAAATGTTCTTCGTGAGTTTAATGTATAAAATTAACATGCGACTCTTCACTGAATTCATTTCACTATTTTAAATCCGCTTGATGCAAAAAAGCTCATTCTCGCGAGATAATACAGAAGTTTTAATAAAAGCATTTGCAACTTTGCAAACCATTAGCTTTTGTTTTTAAGATTTTTCGCGTACTTCTCTTGATACATTTAAAAGAAAAATTCGTTTTAATTGTAAATTAGATTGGATTGTGCATAATTAAAGTAATAGGTGACAAACTAAACTTAAATAAACCAAATTCAAATTGAAATTATCTGTGTATGTATATAAATCGACATTTTACAGTTTTAACACCTCTGTGAGCTCACCGTGTTAGAAGGTACCTTGATGCATATCTGCTTAACTTTTCCGCTTTCTAGCCTAACTTTATTGGCACCGACCCCCATAACTCTGGCCCGACTCTCTAGTCAATTTCGTTAGAGGCGGGATGCATGAACGTGAGAGTGTACGACCACATTTGCATGGTATATAACACACACGCGTAAAAGCAGACTCCGATCAAGCACGGATAATAATTTTATGAATCTCGTGAAAACTAATTCTTCTCGTATTTAAAACATTTAATTTTAAATATGACGATTTCGATTATAATGATTCTAATGTCTTTAAATGTTACCTTTTAAATAGCCACGTAAAACAGATATTAAACAGAAGCGTACAGGGAAATAATGGCTTGTGACATTAATAGCGAAAATATAATAGAATCTGTATTGATTTACCATTTGTAAGAATTTTTTCCACTTACGGGTGTCGAATCTCGCTTGTTAAACCAAGTCTGTGAAAAAGCCAACTGAGGAGGGTCAGACGCGAGTGATCAGCTTGACAGCGTTCACTTACGAATGTACGCAGGAGTTTAATATTATTAGCGTTAGTACTCACCAGAGTCAGCCTGTCCCTGAAAGGGACGACCGAAAGAACAGAGAGGAATACGTGCACGCGGTCTGGCTACATGCCGTATAAGTAGATTAGTCCTGGTGCACTGGAATGGAAATGGTGCGAATGGAAAGGTAAGAAAAGAACGAGGAAAAACAACACTACCATCCTTTGCCGGGACAAGACGCCGCGGAAAATAATTAACGATTGCGTTGAGAGACGAGTTTTCTATAATTAATTAGTATCCTTTATGCAGTTGCACCTATTTCTGACGTAAAAACTTTTGACGAGTATAAATAGTAATAATAAATGTGAATTATAACAATCATTTCCATGAAACTTGGTAATTGGTCGCGAGTAACAACGTTTTCCAAGGTAAACGCGATAACTTTCAGAGCGCGATCCTTAACGAAGATCCTTAACGAAGAAGAACACCGTCTCGAAAATTGTGATTAATAAAGTCATTAGTCGAGTGGGGAAAAAATTTCCCGTTAACATTATAAGCTGTAATTTACGATTGATCGAAATGGATGTATCGACCCTGCTGGAATATAAATCACGATGTTGCGTAACGGGGTTTCTAACGAATAGCGCAAGAATTTATGAAAAAATTTACAGTCAAAATTTTCTGTTAAAACGTATATTATCTCTTGTATGTTTCACACAAAGATTTCAGTGCGCTTTTAATTTTATTACGTGATAAATTTCTGCGATGACATGATGTAGGATATATCGAGAGAATATTCCACTCGCAGAATATACATTCTTGGCAAGTCTTCAAATTTCAAAGAACGCGTATATAGGGACATAAATCTCACCGCAGGAGAGAGATTTCTCGTTTCTTACGTTGAATCGAATACGTTTTGTTCTCTAAAGATGAATTCGGGATTGAAGAAACTGCATAAAGAGAACTACATTTTCAACTACTTGAATAGAAATCAAAATGAAGATATTGAAGACATATAGTTAATGCAGACCTGGTTATAAAAATTGTCTGCGAGTCATCGTTTGGTGGAGTCAAAACAAAAGCAAGTTATGTCGGAAATTAGAGAGTCAGTGAGTCCGCGTTGCTTTAGTTTACTTGGCGAAAGAATATTTTTCTTAAGCGGAAGACCGTTTGGTTTCTTCATCCTACTCGCATAACTGAACGCGCGTTCATTTATTTTCAAAGGATCATCAAAAGTTAACGCACACATTTACCGCCGCCCGCTACAACTTTCAAACTGAATCTTTCGTAACTAAATGGATGCACTTTAACGAAATTCACTGTACAACTAGTACGTTTTCTTTCGCCAATCGATATAACGATCGTCGCACCAGAGACCTGACTGCACGTAATATTTTCCTTCGAAATATATTCTATACTCGGACATACATTCGTTCGAACGTCAAAATGTTTATCTCATAGTGTATCGACATAATGCAATTTCCTTCTCTTTATTTTTGCTCTCGAATAGCTATCTGTGAGAAACTATTTTGTAATAATTTTATTTTAGCGAAAATAATGACGTCATTACGCATTATGCATGCACATTTTGCTTTTATATATGTATATAATTATATATAATTTATCATTTCATAAAGGAGAATAATGCTTATAACTTTCATGTAATTACTTGTTATTTATCCTGGCTAAAAGTTTATAATGGTTCCTTACCGAGTGATACTCCAAATACTTTAATGACCAAGGTACTTAGGACGCGAGACAGCTTCTCTACACTGATATCGATTGCTTTAACGAAAAACAGTACGAAGGTATTTACCGAAGGGTTGTCCCTCGAGAAATTTCGGGAAGGGATTTTTATCCGGGGGCCGTTATCGTTTTTGCGACGAGCGAAGTTACCGATCTGATAACAAATGGAGGAGAATCCGGTCCTTTTTCCGGGTTGTCACACCACGCGTACGTACACACCAACGCGTGTAGGTGCACGTGTATGGATCACGAACGGGATATAGATCGGAAGCAAGGACCCGAAGTCCTTGGCACCGCAGTGGAATTCGATTAAACTGGCTGCAGAGGCGTTCGAGTTTCTTAGTCGAATTGGAAGATTCCACGAGCTCCTCGGACGACAAAGCGTCGCGGGAAACTCGTGGAAAACGCTCGTTCGTTCTTTCGCCTATAAGCCGTCGCCGCAGCGTTCCATGACCTCCTCGGTTCTTAGCCGGGTGGCTAACTCGTTGGCCAATTAGAAAAAACTTTGACCGGAACGGGATTACTTTGATCCCGGGAACTTCGGCCGGCGCTGCGACACGATTGTGTTATACCTCGGCGTCGCGTTAGGATTATAAACTTCACCCTGTCGGATTTTAAGAGATATGTAATGTCACTCGCGCGCTATCAGCACTTAAAAACGATTGCTCTCGAAGTTTACGTCGTGAATCACGTTCTATCTAATCGCGGCAATTATCTTTTATATTTTGAGAAAAATCGCGCAAATTTGTAGATCTGGATGCTAGATTATCCGCAAACAGTGACACGTACTCGCCAAACAAGACCGTGGATGCGAATACGCTTATGGTTCATTGAAACATTGAAATGTACGAAGAAATGTTTGTACGCGGTTGAAATCGCGTGCAAAGCCGCGGCTAGCTATGAAAAAGGTTTACGACAGTTGAAATTCCGCGACCATCGCGTATATATGTACCGTCTGCGTTACGCCCGGATAGTAGAGTGGCTAAAATATAGTAGATACCGGGCGCATTGTGCCACCAGTCTTTCGCGCCCGCGATCCTTCCCCATTTATTTGATATACGCGGCGGAACAAAAGGTGGGGTAATGATCTGCTAGTGCTTCATACTGCCATGAGCAAAAGGAAAACGAATGCGAAATTCGCGGCGGAGATTTACGCCTATTTTCGCGACCGGCCAGATATTTTTTATAAAGCGCGTTTGGTACAGTGAATAGGCGGCTTCCGTTATACCGATAGAAATCCGCTCTTTCTCTGAGTATTTATAGCGCATGGTCGTCTTTAATTAAATTGAAAAATTACCCGCAACGAGAAAGATGAGGCTCGTGTATATTAATCCTATGATGCAACCGATACTGAGATATACGGTATGTGCGCAACGAAGCGACGTTTATTAAAAACAGCGAATATCCTCCATGGTCTCGTATTGATATATAACTTTTTCCTCTATTCGTGCTATTAATACAGATTGTAAAGCTATCTTCCAAAAGAGATGCACACTATTCATTGCACTTTAAATTTAATTTAACAGAATTTTTTATTTTTTATTACTGCAATAATGACTTTAGATATTAATGATTACGTTTATGTACTCAATTTGTAATTTAATATCGATATTAATTTAATGTCGATAAAACAAACTTATATATTTGATGGATAATTAATTTAAAACATATTTGTAATAATTTGATCGTTGCAATTAGTAATTATAAAATTTATATATAACTGTCTTTTTACCGCGATAAAATCTTTCTTGATTAAAATCGGATTTTGCATGATGTATTGTGTTTCTCCTTGGCCAACAGTCATTATTCACCTTGTCTCGTTCCGATAGATCTCTTCCGGACTTGAGCTGATCAATAGCTGTCTGCACTGAATGATTTAGATCAGGCTTCATTATTACATATCTCGCGAAACTGCGCTGTTATTGATATGTGTCTGTACCAGACCGCATACGAGTGATCGCTTTCGTGCATCTGCCGCGGCACGAAGGAAACGAAGTTTAATCCTTCGGCAAGAGTTTCCACGTACATACACACAGCAGCCGGCAGGAAAGGCTCGATTAATCATATAAGCAACTTTTGCCGCAGTTCTTGAACGAGATGGCGTGTTCAGGGGGAGGGGGAGTGCGATGTGATGCGATGGCGAAAGCTGCCGCGTGCACAACGAGTGGATGCCGAGGGGTCAAAGGGGGGTAGAGCGGAAAACGGTGGCTGCGAAACGGGTGCTCCGTTCGAAATTGTCACGATGATAAATCGCGTCGGTATCGTATATCTTGGTGGCGCATCTCCAAGCACTTGCACGCGGCCGAAACTATATTTTTCCCGGATACGGATACGCGCGAAAACGGGTCGGAGGGGAGGGGCTACGTGTGGAAAGTGGAGCGTGAGGGCCCGGGGGCAGAGGGAAGGGGGATGGGGCCACGGTTACGAGCCATAGATATGTGTGCATTTGTAGATTTCAACGCGTACTCATCGAGAGAACGCATGCCGCAACTTTGTCATGCACGCTCGGGGAACAATACCCGGCGCTTACACCGCGGGAAAAAGCACAGATCCACGATCAAGTACCCGAGAGCAAAACTCAAGAGCGAATGTTGAAATATATCTTCATCCGGAAATACAAAGCGTTTTTTATTGGGCTTGAGATTTTACATTGTGAAAATTTGTAAAGTGTTATCCTCAAAGAGCGATTAAAGCTGAGATTTATATAATAGTCGGAATTGATGGCATTAAATATTGATACCGAATAGTTAGAAAAACGATATTATTCATAAGAAATACCGTATTTTATCCTATGCATTTTGTTTTATATAAATATTTGTTTAAAGTATACTAGTAAATTATTTAAATTTGGTCATGCAACTAATACTGTAAGAAAGATAAAATGATTGATGAGAGATGCAGAGAATCTGTATCGCAATAAATTGTCACGAATAAAAAATTATGCATATTATCTTTACATGGATGACAGCAAACGACTTCGGTCGGTATAGGAAAGCAATTGAGATAAGAGGAAAAAATGCTAAAAGAATGACAACGCAGAAACGGGTTCAACGAAATATGTTATTTTATTTATTCGCTTACATTATAGCTCTGTTCAGAATCTGAATTCAAAAGATTGGTTCCTCCAAAAGAAGAAACACGGGATAACCATTCTCCTTCTGTATTGCCACGACTCGAGGCAGCCTTTATATTTTTCTCTCCTTACTTTTATTGTATAAGACATCGTAAGACATTGCGTTTCTTGGCAACACAATCTCGCGACGGAGATAATAATTATCAATACTCCAGACTTCTCTCCGAAACGTATTATATAAACGTATTACTGCCGTGCCGAAAAGAAAGATCTGCATAAAATAAGAAACTGCGAGGAACATAAAGCAGCGTTAAAAATCTCTTCCATAGCGAACTTCTAAAGATCTTTATAAGAGGAAATCTGTATTTTTCTTTGTAATGGCGTTGTTTCAAAAAATATAAATGTATCTTGATTCTACGATGAAAAATATCTCCCATTGAGGTGATGTCTTACGCAATACTTGCGATTGTTTGATCAAGCATAATATTATATTATTTAAAACTTTGACTTTTTTTCAATAAATTTTAATTTACAGATTCGATTATAACACCTCGCTCACGAATAAACATCGCTTCGGTAAACACGTACGAGACGTTCTCTATCCTTTCGGTAGCTAGTTCGAAGTTCTACTCCGGCAAACAACGCGGCGTTACGTTTGCCGTAGTTGTTGGAGTGAAAAACAAATATTGCCTGGTGCTTGGACTAGCACGAGGCAGTGCTGCGACGTTTCGGACGGAGGCTGCTCGCTGCTGCGGAACGAACATGTCATTATCCTTAGTCGTTAAGCTCCATTAGAAACTAAATGCACCGCGTTCCGGCTGGCAAACATGGGGACCACTGTGAGAAACCTGACTGATTATGGAGACGTGGTAATTGTGCAGTCGATGGTATGTTCTCTGGAACAGAGAGAAAACAGATAATCAGGCAACTCAAGAAACTCAAGAAAAAGACAATAAATGACCGATATTTTTAATGATGATGAAACAGATATTTATAATAAATATGACTAAATTAAAAATACGATCGATTTCAAATATTGTCTTGTAAAAGTTTCTTGAAAGAGGTTTTTAGAATTTTAAATTGGAACGGAGGGTGTGCATTGATCTGACGATAACAACAGCTCCAACAAATACTGATGTTTGAATACGACGCGATTACAACCGTAAATAGGAGGCATCAACGGCGTTTAATGTGTGTTTCTGCGAAACAGCGAGTATAACTTGAGTACATCCTGAGAAGCGCTTGTGGAGCTACAGTATAGCGCGACATTTGCTACAGAATTCACGCTCGGTCTGACCTGAATATTAATGCTCGATGCATATATCTTTATCATACAGTCTTATCCAAGAATATATCTTCCAACTATAACAGCAAACCACAACCAAAGCCGCAAGCATAGCTGCTTCTACTTTACATATTTCAACAAATACTAGCGGAATATGTTTCCTCGATAAGCTTACAAATATTTACGAACAAATTAACATCGTACAATTTTTATGCAATACTCAGCACATAAATTATCAACAATAAATTTTTGTTAGTTAGTTATTTTACTGCGGAAACAAAGTTTCATATTTGGAGTAAATTATTAAACTGTAATTGTAGAAAATTTATGAGCACATAATAATGTCGGATTTAATAATTTGAATGAAAAGTTAAATAGTTTATTTAGTTTTATTTTCTATATCTTGGAATAAAATTTTATACAACAGTTATGACTTTGTTATTCGGTATAATTATATATGCGTTAATCTTACATTAGTGCAACGCACGAATGACTTCGCTCGTTAGTTTGGAATTTGCAGCTAGTACCCCGCAAGAAACATTTACTTCGAGTTGTTTCATCGGCAGGATGATCAGATGATTAATTATACTATGAAACGCACAATCATCTAAAGCCACAGACAATTGACGGCCGGCCGTGATTGTGGATGGACTAAGATACATTCTGATGCGCAATTAATCGATATTCCGTCTAATTGATGCCTAATTCGATTAATAATTATGACGGTTCGTCGCGCACTCAATAGCCGTGCACATTTACAACAGAGATTAGCGAATTAATTATCATCAACGTTATTGCGTTTTGTTGTAAAATATTATAGCGAATGAAAAATTATTACTAACATCTATTCATTTTCCTCCCGTATAACAATATATACAATTATTTTATTTTTCGCACCTCTGATTTAATACGAATTTTTGCAAAGCGGGAAATTTTTGGTAATATCAAAGGCATACCTGGCGAGAGAAGCGTACAGTTCACAGCCGTTATATATTCTTTATACTTTGGCAACCCTTTCAAGTCGAGAATGATTGAACTCTGCATAATTCTTTTCACCTTATTAAATAAACATTTAATGAACATAAAATTAAATAGGCAGTGCGGGCTGTATCTCCACAAGGGATAGCGTTCCTTTAATTAAGTCTTGGCTAAAGAACATGTGCTTCACCTTGAAACGAAAACAGCGCGCGCGCGCGCGCTGCAGTGCTTGTAGATGGACGCGGAAAACGCGGTTGCAGGCTAATTTGCGGTGGTGCTAAACGAGGAGTTGCCGGAGCATCAAGAAACAGGGCTAGACAAAGGGTGAGGAAAGGAAGGGGAAGAAGCGAGGTAAACTCCAGACACACGGCGTGAACTCGCGCGAACTGCGGCCCGAGTAATTATCCTTGCAACGAGAAATGTTATTTACCTGTACCTATTTGCCTCTTCGGACATTTGATCTTCCCTATGGAGGCAACTTGGCCATTTAGTTTTGACATGAACATTAAATTTTCTGTTTGTCTTAGCGACGTGCGAAAGATGCACGATTACAACTCTCTCTCTCTCTCTCTCTCTCTCTCTCTCTCTCTCTCTCTCTCCCTCCCTCCCTCGCTCTCTATCGAAGCATTATTTCTACTTACCCGCATACATAGTGAAGCGTAATAACTGAGAACGGAGACAATTCGGATAGAAAACATTCCGAGCGGGAGGCAAATTGCAGATGGCAAGACCAGGGAGAGATGTGGAAAGAGAGAGGAAGAGAAAGAAAGGGATGGGACAGAGCTGACCCGGCCTTTGTGCCGTTGACATTCTGGTAACCGCTGATTCTCCTTCCATCGAAACCCTCTTTTACCGTTTGGTCGGTTTTATCAAACGGAACTAGCTATAACTGCATGGCACAATTACAAGCTACTTGCGGTTTTTTTCTTTTACGCTCCTTTATGCCAGCTCCAGTTACATGTTTCTTCTTCTATTTCGATCACTGTTCCCCCGGCTATGCGCCCAATCAGCACCTGAATTAAGTTAACTGCATCGACACCTTTTGAATGAACCTATTCGCAACGGCAATCGCTTCAATGGAGATTACTTAAAAAAGAAGAAGAATAAAAGGAAGGACGTCATTCTGGAGAGGAAATACTTGACTCAGTTATGATGGAGATATCTGACGGAAGTGGCGAATTATAATTGGAAGATCATATGCAAGAGGCGAGGTACAGTAATTGTTGAAAACGAGATGGGCAGTGTGAAATAGCTAAAGACCACAATAGCACGATTTGAACCAAACATACTTAAAAATCGAATAAAAATATTATTTGTGTTCATGACAGCTTATAGCATAAAAAATAATTGGAAGTATGATAAAAAAAGTCACGCCGCAATAAACATTATAATTATATCACAAAATACATCTCAGTAGATAAAGTCAGCATCTGATCAGACTGCGTAAATTTCTCGAATACAACCACTTCTGTTCATTTTAGGAATAAAAAGATAATTATTTATCGTCCAGTGTTTCTCTTGTTTCACTTTTACGTGATGTAAAAAAGAGACATGAGACAGAAAGGAGAGAAAAGAATCTTGTTCAAACCGAATGAATGCTGGATGAAGAAAAAGGAAAATCATAAAAATGCTGTTATTTACGCGAGTTGAGTTTATACACTTGAGAGAAATGTCCTTAACGGAGTTACTTTCTTTATCCTGAAATGATACGACGGCGAAAGTTGCAAGTTGCTCTCTACTTTGAACGTAATCGTAGACCGGAAAATGCAACGGTGTAGGAAAGTGTTCAGGAATCTCGGTTAAAGCAGTGTTAAGAACAGTTAAGAAGATAGCGCGAGCTAATAAGGCGGACGAGCGATAAGTGCATAGTAAAGGGTAGAAGGAGGGAGAGGGAGGGAAAAGAACAGGTATCTAGTCCTTGCGGCTAAGCACCCGATCGTCCACCGATGCGCTACATGAGCAAGTGTATAAAGGTCGTCCTTGCAGAACGCCGAGTGGCTTTCATAACTGCTGGACAAGTTCGTGGTAAAACCGGCGACGATAGATAACGATGAGTGAATAACACTCACAGCGGCAAAACGACGGGATAACTTCGGCTTGTCACATTATGAACGACTGAATCGTCGACCTCCCGTCTCTCTCCGCTCCCTGCCGGCGTCTCCGTAATGGGGTCGTCATCCCCTTCGGCCTCCGAGTCCTCGCCAGCGACCTCGTGAAACATTGTGGGGAACCATGATCCCCGACTTATGCATCGCTCGTCGCCTCGATGGAGATACGCTAACGAGACATCGACGACATTTCCAAGCAGATGAAAATGCAAATGCCAGTGCAGCTGAGTCCTAGAAACTATGCGGTCTCTTCTCGCTCGGCGCGATATGAATTTCATTTCGATGGAGACGTGACAGAAATTAAAGTAACTGCGTAAGATAATTATTACGTCTTTCATGATCTCACGTTTTATATTCACGTAAATTAGATAATAATTCATAAAAATAGATGAGTAGAAGAGAGATTTTTTATTTGATAGAATTTTTTAAATTTTTAAATAGACATAGGTACATTTTCTGTCTTACTCTCTCTTTATCTCTCTTTGCGGTCTACTTTTACAAATTCTGTATTAATATTGTACTTGTACTTGTAAAAAAAAAAAATTAATAGACAATTGGATTAAAAACACAATTCTGAACAGTCGATACGCTGCATATATTTTAATTAATAATCTCCTTAATATTTTAATTAATACACATGTATTTTATATATAATTTACTAATATACATATAATTTTTTTAGTATACATATAATATACCAACGAATTTAAAACGGATTTTTATGTGTAAATAATACTCGAAATAATATTATTGCATATTCATGTTCTATGTATGTAAAATTCTATGTATGTAAAATTTTTGTTTTCTTTTTTATTGTTATCGGAACAAAAATTCTGCGAAAAATTTTACAAACAAGCGGCAAATACTTCAATTTAGAAAAGCCGCTTTAACAGTCGTGCAAATCTACAGAAAATAAGTTTCACAATAGTCTCCCTTATTCTTGGAATTTTTCACAAGAGTTCTTTGAGCCCTGTCCGTGCTTCATCTCTTAATGATCATCCGTCAAAGGAACCCTTCTAATGAAATATTTTGCTATTTTGTTGCAGACGGGATTTTGGAAAAAAGCTTTTTGATGTGGGCGAAGTCATTGAAGGATTTAAGAAGACGAGTAAGGATCTACACGAGTCTAATTCCGTCAGGGAGCAAGGAAAACCGGAGTCCGGCAGAGAGAGCCGAAGGGAAAAAAAAAGGCGGAAAATAGTGGAAACGGTCTGGCCCATGTTACGAGCGTAAAAAAAAAGAAAGGGTAGAAAAGAGCGAGAGAGTAGGGAAGGCCGTTACTCTCGCGATCGCCGTCGGTAGAAGCGATGATTGTGTCTTCATGTTATACCCGAAGGAACGGAGTAATACGTTCCGAGAAGAAGGAACGTGAAGTATAGGGTGCATAAATCAAGGCTCGCGCAGAAATGAAGATTCTGTCCGAGAAGAGGAATAACGGGCAGCGAGAGTGCAAAATTTTACGTGACATAAAGCCCCTCCGCTCAATGACGTGGAAAAAGTGCGTCTGATAAACAACGGTGCGGCGGGCTGCTGTTCCTTGATTCTAAATTTCCATATCTTTATCTGTCGCCAACGGCGGCATACGTGTTAATCTCATATATGTCGAGCACCAATTAGAGCGGAGACGCGTGATCACGCTTAATTAATTTCGCTGCCTCGCGAGTCGATTATGCCGGGTACCGTCGTACACTCGACCGTGACCCAGAATTCGCAAGAGATTAATTACTCACAAACAAATAAATGCGCTACATAAATAAATACACTTCACTCTTTCTGTTCAATCACCGACACATCTTGATATCTTTTCTATTCGGATCCTCGAAATTAATATCGCTGTCGAATCTTCATCCCTCGGACAATCCACTCGCATATCGCTCCTTCGTTCCTACCAATACGCAGACTTGCTTTAATGAAATTCCTCTTTTGAGAATTCTTTGATCGAATCGCGTATAAATATTATGCGTGTAGAAAT
Organism: Temnothorax curvispinosus; assembly: GCF_003070985.1. Lineage (NCBI taxonomy): Eukaryota > Metazoa > Arthropoda > Insecta > Hymenoptera > Formicidae > Temnothorax > Temnothorax curvispinosus. Next base: position 213,480 of record NW_020216518.1, on the reverse strand, counting down.
TACGCGAGGTGCGTATTCTTATAATTTTCTTCGAGCTATCATCGGGCGATCGCAATGATATGAAAATACCTGCTATTAGACGCGACGCGATAAAACGACGGTATATCGAGAGTTTCGTTCGATTGCGTAGATATTCAACGGCTGTGACGTATTGTTGTGCGCCCGCGCTCGGACGACAAAAAAGAAGGGAAAAAGAGGAACGTGCGGAAGAAACGAGCCGTAGCGAACAAAAACGGAGAGGAATAGCGGAGGCATGCCAGAGAAAATGATATCGAGGCGGAGAACTGATTGAAACGAGAGAGAAAAATGACAACTATCGAGGCCGTTAGTGAAATGAGTGCGGTACGTCGGGCGGTATGGTTCAGCGCCGTGTTATTCGCAGCGACTCCCTTGGCCTACACTCAAGTAACATGGACGCCGATCTACGTGGGAGGATACAGTGAGTACTCTTTTACTATTTGTATAAATAAAGCGACGTTAACGAAATAGAAAGAAAGTTAAGTTGTATTTATGATCAAATGGAGTTAACATTTTTTAGCTAAAACTTTTGTAAAACATTAATTAAGTGTTTAAATATTTTGGGGGAAGCGCTTGGCTTATGATAAAATAATTCAAAGATAAAATATTATAATAAAATATAATGTTAATGTTAAATTTGTTAGAGTCAAAACGTAATAATGTGTCACTAATTCCTTGTACATGTGATTTATTAACGTCATTAATCATTCCGCATGATTTGCTCGTGGAACATGCGATATTTGCAGTTGTCACGTACACTAATCTTCATTTTCATATGATAATACATTATGATAAATTATGCTTCGGACCGCACTGCGCGTCGCTTCGTTACGAGCTGAAAAAACATGTCAAAACGAGCGCACACGCGTTTCCTCTTTTTTTACGCGACATATTTTCATTCGTCTGACGGGAAAGCGAAAAAGGAAGGAAAGAAGTGGCGCAGTAAACGATGAAATATCGCGCAGCATTATTTTTTCGCATTTCTCCGAATCTTTTTTAACGACTCGAACTTTGGCAATCAGGGTTATAGCGCCAACAACGAACGGCGAACGCGAAAGTGTGCTTCACGATAACCTGTACGAAAGATTGATAGTGTCAATTAACGAGCCACGACTGGCTGAAAGTTCGCAAACGAGTACAATTAATGACACATCAGCTTTCTGCACGGCAATTGACAAAAGAGATATCAAAGAGAAACGAAATCATCTAAAATTGGGTGGAATTTTTCAAACGCTTTTTTTTTTTAAATAATGTTAACGGTATGAAATGTTAAAAGTTACAATAGTTAATTCTTTAAAATAATATGAAATAATAGCTAATGATATCTACTTTAACTAATATTGACTTTTTAAAGCTTTTATAAAAGAGCTCGATGATAATAAAATAAAAATTGGATAATTAGATAATTTTTAAAATACTTAATACGATATTGCTTAATATAACTTCAAAGAGGGATTAATAAGGGAATATTTTAATTCAGATATAATGATATTGAAACAAATTAGGCGTTGCCGCGCATGAGGGTATGTTTCATTAATGCAATCGCAAATTATTTTAATGATATTCCTCTGGAAAAATGAGTTCAGAATTTAATCTATTGCCCGCGTAACGGGGAGCGTCAAACCGGGAATGATGATAAATGCATAAAATACTCGCTTAAGAGAAAAGCAATCTCACGAGTATTCAGATCTCAACGGACATTAAATTTTTATAACCTGGGACATTTATCCGTTAATGCCGTCACTCCGCCTGATGGACGTCGCAATAATCGAATTACAGGAACGGTCCGTCACATAATTTATTAGACTGGACGATTTTAATATATTTTATTGTTAATTATCACCGTCGAAAGTTTAAATCAATAGCCATTACCATTTATAACAGTTTCACTCTACGATCTCATAACTTTTGTGTATATTAATGAAATTGTATCGTATAGATATTGCGTTGATAAGTAGATTGTACGGACCATGAACTCACACGTGTAATGCGATATCATGCGAGTGCATCGAATTACGATATTGCATGTCATGCTTTCCTAAATAATCGGATACAAAATACGGCATTTATTTAAATCTACTAACAAAATAATCTTTGTATTACAATATTTGAAGAATTTTACATTATATTATTACAAATATTATAATATTAAAGATCAAAATCATAAAATGTAATATGAAAATGGTCGTTTGGCTATATTTGAGTTGTCGATAGACAGTATTTTATTCTACGTACTCCCGAGAGGAAATACGGAAGATCTGGGAATCGGTAACAATGTATCTATAGCAGGATCAAATTATCGCACACACAGAGAACGATATTGCAAGAGGGTTTAGCCGAAGTAGAGTTTTACCGAATGATCATTCGATCCACGTAGAACGGATTGAAAACCAATCACGCTTCGCTCCGTAGAAAGATATAGGGCCCCGCTACCAAGAAATCAATCTGAAACGTGCCCGAAGTAACTCAATTTTCCCCAGTTATGTCTAAGGTTACCGTTGCAGGCCGCTGATATAAGCTGATATGAGAAGGTGAGCGTCCTTGAGTTTGCAACTTCCGCGAAGTCTGATCGTAGTCTTAATCACTAGAACTTCATCGTGAGAAATTAAGCACTACCGTTCTACAACTCGGACGTATCTTACCTTGTTTGTCTTAATGAACAAGTCTCAAAGTTGCGCCTTCCTTGCCTTTCCTAGATTTACTCGCTAACATTTGTAATAGGAAACATAACGACCGAGTGATATCTCTAAAAATTAAAAATTACATTTCAGAATTAGAGTTACACTCTACCGGAGAATACTCTAATGCTCTAACATTTTAACTTTCAAATGTAGTGTTTAATTCCTCTATAAGAGATATTACTCGGTTACTGTATTTCCACTCAGAAATAATCCGTTATATCGTGTCAAGTTTCTGTTAACAAACACAAGTCCGGAGAAGCAACTTACGGAAATATACTCGGCATGTAAGCAACGACAACGCAAATGTGATATACATTCCGCCGAGTAGAATGTCGCCTTATTCAAAGATCCGAAGTAGCAATGCGCAGCATATCCTAGGAAGGACTGAGAAACCTACTATCGTGCGCCATTGTAGCGCATCAATCTTCTAGATCGTTACGCGTCCTTCGTCCATTTAGTAAGGTCCCTTCAGTTAGATCCTGACTCCGTCGTAAGCGATGTCGTCGCGGTAACGACTGGGCTAGACAAGCGGATCCTTTAAAGTGATCCAGGGCTGCGTGTAGATCCGCTGGAATAATTCAAGCCGCAAACATCGTGCTCCGGTGATGGTGGATCAGGCGGAAGAGAACCTCGAGTGAGTTTAGGCGAAGGGGAAACGAAGTGGTGGAATATAGGATCGCCGCTGAAGACTCTCCTTTGCAGTTGCTTGTCGTCGGTAGCAGACTGTACTCTAATTAACGGCGGGGTAACAAGGGTACCCGAGAGAGACGGAGAATCGTTGTAATAACTCGCGCCACTATGAAGCGATGAAGGAGGTGGAGATGAGGAGGATGAGAAGGAGGAATTGCATACAAAAGGGAAGAGGGTGAGAAAGGCGGTATATGAAAGGCGTGAGAGAAGAGCGATTCTCGAATCGGTATCTCAAGTACGCCCGTCTTAAAATGTTGTCGATTAATTAACACCCAAATACCAAGCGCTTGCTGTTTCTCGGTGTGGAAATTTCCAACTTTCGTGACGTGAAAAGGTTGGAACCCGGTTGACGCCTCCGGTGAATATTGCGCGATATACTGAGGAGACTAACTACTATAAGCAGAAATCGGAGATGGATAGTCTCTCACGTCGCGTTAAGTCGACATAAATGGGGCTGAAAGTCATTTGTCATACGACTCTGTACGAGGTTTATACAAGTTACCAGTAGTAAACGTTTGATGAAAGAAATGAAGCTTCTTCCAGTTTTTTCCGCGTAAAACATTTTCTCTCGATAAATTTTTTAACGCAGATGTTATAGACACATTACGTCATAATATTTGAATGAAAAAACGCGAAAAAAAAATTTGTTGTATGCGTCAATAACATCTACTGTTCTTTACCTTTTGAGTCTATTGCGGCGAATGGGAAAGAATAAAGCGTAAATTGATGCGCTTTATTCTTTGAATTCGATGGCGTACCACAGAAAAACGGATCAGTGGCGCGATATCTTGCGTATTACGGAGCGTATAGATAGCAGCGAAGACTGCATTGTGAGTCAGACATGCGTACTTAATTCACATATTACTCACACACGAGTTATGAATACGCGCAGCATGCTGCCGGCTACGCGCACCTTGTCTCATTATTCGAACTTCAAAAGGATCATACTTCCATTGTAGCGTAGCAGTAATTATATTCCTTTCATGCACCGTTATTATGTTACGTTCGTCATTTGTGACGAACTGGATTTTTTAACAATAGGTGATTGATGTCGTCTAAGCCCAATATCGTCGATCAATAAATTATCCAATAACACTGTCTCCTGAGAAAACGAGAGTGATTTAGCGCGATACGGAGTGAAACGTCGGTTTGATTTAATCTCAGATACAATTGCTCAAGATACGGTCCTTGAATCGTTTCACTTCTTCAGTTATCTACGTTATTTCTTGATAAAAGACAAAGAGAAACGATAGGGTTTCTTTTACGCGCGCGTGTCCAACTTGGCGAATGAAGTCAGAGGTTGTAAAAAGACTTACGCTCGTAAAGCCGCGGCGAGATTCAAGTTGGACGGACGAGAGCCGAATATCGTGATCAGTCTTCAAAGATCGCGGGATTCTCGAGAAAGGGTATACAAAAATCTTTCGTCATTTTTTCCCATCTTTACTTTCTCGTTTCGTACCGCTTAATCTTATCACGTGCGGACTCGGGCGGTTCAAACTCGACCTTACTACTTACTGTCCTGAAGGGCAACTTCGTTCACGAGCCAAACTTCGATCCTCTCGGTTTTTATTGCGCTGCTTTATTAACAAGACCACACAGGAGCGTGTTACGCGACGCGAATTAATTACTGTGTGCTCGCGTCGAATTTGTTTTGTTTTAACAACACAATAACAATGTGGTAACTTCTACGGAGGATCGCGTTTACGAAATACATATTAGAAACAATTTTTCGAATGACGATGATAAATTATTTTATTGCAAAACCGTTTGTTTAAAAACATATTCTTTACAATTGCGCAGTGCCAAACTCCACTTCCTCCATGATAAATGATATAAACGTTGGTGCTGTCCAAATATATCCCAATATTTTAAAAACCGGATTACAAGAAATCCGATTATTTAAAAAATATATGCATGGGGATTTCTTTGTATATATGCATATCCATACTCTCTCCCCAATCTCAAACAATATTGCTGTGAAAATACGGCATTGTGCGAGCTATAAATGCGTATCCGTCGTATTGATTTATAAGTCAAAATGTAGCGTGTGCCGAGGGAAAACGTGACAATCTCGCGCAGTGCGTTTTGAGGGGGCACGAAGCAGGCGGCAAAGGACGAGTAGCGTACGGAGTGCACGAAGGCGAAAACGTTTGCTTGGACGAGTAAACAGGGGTGATTCTGTTTGCTTTTCGAGGAGGAAGAGAAGCACGTCTCGACGTATGCGTGAAATCGGGTACCCCGAACCTCGCCCCCGTATGCGCGTCTCTGCACGAATGACAATTCAATATTGATGCTAACCTTGCTTTCATAAGCAACTGCTGATGTCCACCCACCAATTTGTGTGTTCACAACAATAAAACATGCTTCCAAACCCAGAAAGCGCTCTTTCAAAGTGAATTGTAAACTTCGCTCAGACAACTTTGTTTTCCCGGTAGACGAATGCTCAGTTGATATTCCTCGCTGAGATTGTGCGTGTATGTGTGCATGTATTCTAGTTCTCTTATTTATTAAACTTGATCTCGCTTGAAATTTTGTTTCCTCTGACAAACTGCGCTAGGAGAACTATTAGAAGTACTATTTCAATTTCTTACGTTATTACATAAAGTGATAATTGAATTATATAAGAAAAATATCCAATGGGACGAGATCTGATATTATCACAAAAAGATTGTGTTCATGATATTGATTATATTTATAACAAGTATTGTTTTTAGTACCGTTTTACCGTAAATTTCCTGTCTTGAAAAGCGCAATCAATAACGGCAAAGTTATCGCGAATACATCGATCGATGCTATACGTGTATATACCGTCGAATCGTTCAATAGGGGAGCAGCTGTAAAAAGGTACCGCATAATGAGGAAAGGGGTTCCATGTTCCGTCGATCTCACAATCGCGGTGGCACATTGTTACAACACATGGACCACCGCGAGCGAGCGAACTTGAAAAGCCACCTGCGCGCGCGGTGTGCAGGTGCATTGCAGTTTCATAGTCTTTGAGCCCCATTCTCCTCCTCCTCTTCCCTTTCTTCCACCGCGCTGTTTCCCGCCCGGTCGACGGACCGGAGACCGTCGGGCAAACTGTAATCCTGTTTTCTAAATGTAACCCAACTTCGGCGAACATGTGTATGTCTGACCGCAAGCACTGTTCGACAATTTGTCTCCGCGCCCGACGCTTCGCCGCACTCTCTCTCTCTCTCTCTCTCTCTTTCTCTCTCTGTCTCTTTAGTACTCTCCTGGCGCCGCCTCCTTTGTCACCTAACTGCATTTTCCTTCTCGCGCGTTCAATGTTCAGTATCTTCCCCAGGGGGAAAGGCCCCCTACGCGAAACTATATTTCCTTTGATACTTGTGCATGTGCGTATGTAAACATACGCGTTGAGATAGGCAACGTGCGCGCACGTGTTCGTTTAACTCCATGTACATATATGATGTTTGTGCACGTGTAAGGTAATGTAGAATACATAGAGTACATAGGGCGGTTGCCTGTACACATCGCGCGACTGTAAGTGTGTACGTAGCGCACTCAGGTTTTTGGATGCAGTTTAACGCTCCTCCTTGGTCTTCGACGTAACTTCCGCGAGAAATTTACTCGGTGTTGCTCTTCGAAATTTGCGTCGAAGATTATCGAACTGCGATAAACCTTAACCACCGGTTACTAACCGGTTATTATTCGTAGCTGATTTGTGGTTTGCGCCTTCTACAATGAATAATTTCTCTTGAAAAGCATCTTACTGCATTTCTTGTAGTGAACTGTGCTTATATATCGATTTTAATTATTTATGAATAATTTTAATCATTATATTTTAAGTAATGGATTGAAATAATAGATTATTGTTATTTTGTTATTGTTATTATTATATGATAATATATACAGCTATATTAAAAAAGCTTTTCGAATATGAAATATTCCATTTATTTACGAGGGATTTAATAATATCAAAATATTTTCTGTAACATAATAGCAGAGGTACATCATTTGCTAATGACACGCACACTTCTGCCTGTATAATCTCATTGAGATTATTTGTAAATTATCTGTCCATTATATAGCTGAAAATTATTTATCATTTTATATTTTTATATTCCTGAGAAGAATCGCTGAATTATATCGTCAGATTTATTAAGCCATGCACGTAGATCGAGTTTGCTCGACAAACGATCAGTGGTACGTACCATCGAAATTCAAATTTCTCCATTCGAGTCACTCGTCATCGTCCAATGAAACTTGTAACATAGCAGTTTGGCAAGAACAATTAACCTCGGGCTGATGGCATTTAGCAATACCAGTCTAATTCAACCGTCGTCAGATCTCGCATACCGTCCCTTCATCCGACTCGTATCGTGACAATCGATTCCTGTTAATCCATTCCGCGCGGCACACACAATCACCGGTCTCGTTGCACCGGAATGTTTTATACGGACCTTTGTTCGCAAATTCACGAGTAAGCGGTAGTGGAAAGATCGATCTTCTTTCCTCTTGCACCGGCGGATATACGAGTCCCGTTGAAATTCGACGCCGATAGCAGACACGTATACAACATTGTCGAATCAGCGTCGATATTTCCATGATGGCTCTCTCTCTCTCTATTTTCTTACACGATATCTCCGACATATATTTAATGGACATCTCCAATATATATTCTAGTTAGCAATGTAAATTACATTTTAAGTTAACGTTATATCGATCTTTAATAGAATATATAATTATAAATCAGATATTTCGACTCCGCTTTGAACCATCTCTTCAGCAGTGCAGTAACAATTAAATAAAAATAATCTCACTTTGGCGAGAAATAAGTGAGTAACTTTAAAAGTTGATGGTCTAATAATAGCGTAATTTTCCACGAGAAAGTCCAAGTAAAACTTGGATAATAGTTTATTATATGATCGAAATCAAAATGACAAGAGTCATAACTTGAGCAAAAAGAGAAGTGAAGTTATTTATCAGGGAACGTGAGAATAAGCATTGAAATCGAGACAAAAAAATATCGAGAAACAATATATAATTTAGTAGAGGACACCGTTACAATTGAAACAGTGATGCACTTAAAAGACAATAAGAGATCAATAAGAAAATAGTTTCCTATTTTTATTAATAAGAGATTATTCAAGACCAATGATCATGGTAATTTTATAAAAAAAATTAATCTTTGACAGGAATTGTTGTCAAAGAAAATCAATTTTGTGCATTTGTCTAATCGATGATAACGAAATGTCCATTGAAAACACGGAAATACTTGGTTAATTAGCCTTCGAGCATTGTCAGTAATTACTATCGCTACGTACACTCAACGACATTTTAACGCAACATCGGATGATCGTCCGGAAATCGACTGTGGTCGTTGCTCACGGCAACCTCAACCGGAAGACCACGTCGTGTTCGCGAATTGTCGATATTCGAGAGAGCGGCAATCGCAGCCGCTCGTCATCGCTCGGCACGGGGAGAGAGAGAACGGATCGTAACTTGCAGCAAGAACAATTAGCCGGCGGGCCTGCCGGAATTGCCATGGGCGATGCAGCCGGCTGGCTGCTCTCGCACTCGTCATGAGTGCTTTCCGCACAATCCCTTTCGTACCATCCCTCCGGGTTTATCGCCGTCCCTCTACCATCTCGCTACCGATTCTTGTCGCACTAAAGCAACCCCGACGTGAGTTACAACCCTCCGTCAAGTTTCCACGGCGGCGGCGGCGCGGCGGCAGCGGCGACGGCTGTGCTACAGTCTGCCAGTAATATTGTTCAAAATATCCGGAGCTAACTCCGGCACGTCGCGACGCCGTGTATGTTCCCGAATGGAAGCGCTTCGTGCTTCAACTTTGTTCTTTACGCGTTACGCTGTCCGCGACCGGCGCGGCGTCGTGCGGAGAGCGAAAGTGCTTCCGTATGCTGGATAAGTAACGTCGCGATGCAAGTTTCGAGAATGCAGTGATTTATCACGTGTGCGAGGTGCATTATACGCGCCTAATTAGATCGTCACGAGATGCGTGACGCGGAGATGATATACTTGATTCTTCACGTATTTCACTCGAAAATAGAGCGAAAATGCGGTTTCTATAAAAAATAATCTTATGCAGTCTATGCGGATGCGGATTTAATGAGGAATCTTATTAGCCCTACATTTCTAAGAATTCTCAACCGAAAGTGTCAGTTAAACAAGGTAGTGTACGGCAACAATAATGACCTGGGAGTTGGATATAACATATATAACTACAACTCGGGTCATTATCTGCATTACGATACATCTATGTGATTGTAACTAAGCAATACAATTAAAACTATGTTAACTAGTTTACATTGCGTACCGTTCTGATTCGAGCGCGTACAGAAGCAGAGACAAAAAGGAACAGGAGAGAGAAAGAGAGAGAGAAAGAGAGAAAGCTAGATAAACCTGTCTATTTAATGAAAATTAACTAACAGCCTCGTATCGCGCGAAACGCGGCAGAGTGATGAACTTTGGAACAGCAGGGTGAGATAAGGGCGAGAGCGATAGTACAGTAGAGTTAACGCGGTGGATTATATTTCAATTTCGACTTTGGTTGGAAACACGCGAATGATAAAGCAAAACGCGCGGCGCGGCGCGCGTCTTGCCAAGCGATAAAGCCGCGATATCTATCCGCCATAAAATGCAAAATCCATCTTAGACGAGGGCGTGATCTGGGATGCGAGGTATATGCGATACGTTACACACTGTTGGCACGGGACTTCGAACGACTAGGAGTGATCCGCTTTTATCTGAGCACTTTTCGATACCGGCCAAATGTTTCTTGAGATATTGCGTGTGCTGTGAATTATGGTCGTAAAAACGACTTATCTCTTAAAGCGCACGTACAAGATATCTATAATATCGTTGTACGGGGCTAGATTGTAACTGTGAGGTTAATCTCGTGGTACAGTGAGCAAACAGTGCCATTATTTAATCAGAAAAGTAGTTAGCTTCTGTTCATTTATTAATGTTGATACATGTTCTTCATTATCGAACTGTAATATAAATCTTTCTTTCGTTCTCTCGCAAAATTATGTATGTACATCTGCGGGCACAATTTAATTCTATTTTATATCGTGATGATGTAAATACACCGAAAATAAGTGTGGTTTGAACACTTTTAATGTCATTCTCTTAATTATCTCCGCTTGTATTAATTACTTAAATCCGACCGCGGAAATGAAATTTCACGAATGCACGTGTAATTACTCAACTACTGCGTTAAATTAACACAGGGCTATACGGTGCGAAACTATGTACGAGATATAATGTGCTTTCGAACTTACCGGAGTTAAAGAGAAATTCGTCGTTCGCAGTGTTTAATCAATTTTGGAGGAAAACGCGTCTGTCTACGGACTGTCCATTAACGAATTGTCGCAGATCGATCCGATATTTCCAGTTAATTAAAAGTGCATTTGGGACATTGAATTTGCAGTTTAACGGAACGCGAGATTTAATGCGCGTATAGTTACGGTCCGAGCTTCGGACGAGCTTCGAATTCTCGATGAAAAATGGAGATAAAAGAAATGTAATCGTTTTATTACAATCAACGAAACTATTTAAATCTTGTTGCGGAAAACATATTTTTCGAGTTCCACGCAGAATGCAGAAACATTCGTTCGTTTATTTCAGCATTGCGTCAATTAATCCGAAAAAGAATCGCACTTGCAACGAAAGGAGTGTCATCACTGATATAAAATATAACAATATTAATTGTTTGTCATCGCTATAATTTTCTTTCTATCGTACTACGCATATTGATTTTTATTAAAGAATTAAAATAAAAAATTATGCTAAACACATGTATATATCTATGTAATTAATGAAAAATATATTTATGTACATAAAACATCGGATAAAAGTAATAACAAAAATTTAATTTTGATAAATTGTTAAATATAACATAAACTCTTTTAATTATATTTTACATTAAATTTGAATTGTACTTTTTCATAACGAAGATAAATTTTATCTTTGAAATGTTAGATATCAATACGCGATAATAATCGCGCGTCTGTCGAAATTAATTTATCACAAGGTCTACAAGGAACAGAATATTTGGCATATATTAATCTTACAACGTTAAATATTTTGAATTAGCAACGAATTTGCGGCCGCGCGAAGCTCGGTGTTTTTTTGTGTGCGGCGCGGCGTCGTACGTCGTAGCGGCGCGCTTGTATACACAAGGTCGCCGCGCAAATGCCACGAATCACGATCGTTCGTCTTCGTCATTCGTACGACGATACTCGAGTCGGAAGGTAGCATCGCGAGCCGCTCCGCGTACCTACCTAGGTATCTCCGAAATGTCATTCTCTCTCGTAACGCATTCGCGATAATATCACGAGAAAAAGTTACTACGGACAGTTATCAGGCCGCACGGCATTAAATATTTCCTCGCGCTAACGAGCTGGTACACAATGCTCCGAATGCTCGGTACTCGCTTGCGATGTTACAATATGCATACGCGTGGCTCTTATTGTGATTACGAGCGATAATGACGCTTAGATTCGAGTATATTTTGCATCGCGGTTGGAGTTTTGTTTCGCGGATCCAAATGTGTATAATATACCTATCATTTTCGGATCGAGAGAACCTAACATGTCTATGACGTGAATTGCCGCATTGAATAATCGAACGGAAATTGATACTCCATCGTTTAACAGTTAATTTGAGATACTAGGGATAGAATATTCGATATACGTTTATTTCAGTTGGCGCACGTATATAGGTATTTCGTTATATATTTCGTAGCGGTAACGAATTGACGAAGTACGAAGTTTTTACAGCGCGCTGTTGGTCGCACTGAAGTTATTTGCGCTTCGAGTTTTAAGCCGGGAGGCCGGGAGGCAACAGTCGTGAGCCGCTCTGTGCTTTATTAACATTATCTCTCGAAATGCGATAAATTTCAGAAAAAAACGCAATTCCTTATTATTAACGATTATTCATTTCTATGATCAACGATTCTTAAGCGTCTTGAAGCGATGATCGTTTACAAGTTTTTTTCCCGAACGATCGATTGCGTCTTTACTTAATTAACCATTAAACATCGACACAGCTTTTTTATCGCGTTGCATCGGTACCACATATCGAAATGTTGTGCTTGTTGAGCAATATCGTAACTTTGTACTCTTTTCTTTCAATAGATCGCAATAAAATAGAGTGCGCACGATCAGTTTTAAGAGTGCCGTGCAAGACATCGCAATTGTAATTAGTTACGCGATCATGTTTTCACGAGTGAGTGTTGTGAATCCAACGACGAAATCTGAGAGGAGGTGGAGGCCTAGGAGGCATCGGGCGACAGCGGAGCAACCATGAGGTAAGTAACTCATTTATTATTTTGTTTCCTATTCTCTTTATTCTACCCGGTATTAATTATTTATAATTATTTTGTATACGCGCAATTATATTATTCTTTGAAATATTAATTATTTAGAGAGCATTGCTATATAATTTGAATTTATATTTTGTATTTTACAGATCGAAAAACGTGATTTCAACGTAACCGCAACTCCGCTGCTACACATCGTGTATCGGTGAGTTACAAGTATTTTACTTAAAAAAATGAGATAATAGATTTTTGAAAATTATATTAGATGTAGCTATATAATATGTATGTAGGATAATTGAGTAAAAGTGTTGCATTTAAATATAATATTTCATAGATCTATATTGTTTTGAGATGAATGGGCTAAGACTGATTATATAGTATTCATGTCTAATCGTGGAAAATAAAAATCATCTGTTATTACACATATCACTGTGCATATGCATAGAAATTCAAAATTCAGAATAAAACTCATTATATACTCGCAATCTAAAATAAAAATCAGGAATATTTCAGATAAAGTAAGCTTGGCAAAAAGTGATAATAGAATAATTTTTGCAAAAAAAAAATCTCGAAAATTAGTAAATATATTATCTCTTATACTTTTTATTAAGTTCTCGATATAAGCTCAAAATATTTCTCTGTATTTTCTAAGGTTTTCAGGTAACATAATTATGAACATTATGAAGATGTATTACATTAATAATATTTTTTAAGTAATTTTAATATCAATTAAGTAATTAAATTTTTGGATTTGTTTTTAGATAAATGGTAAAAAATAAAAAAGAAATATAGTAAAAAAAAAAAACTAAAATATATTGATGTTTTTAGAATATATATTTACTTTTACTTTAATTTCTTCATGATGTTCATAACATATAGGCTACGAAGATCGAATTATGAAAAATTAGAGCAAGATTTTTATGTACATGTTGTATATAAAATAAAAATAAATTAATAAGATAATTAAAGATAAATAAATACAGAAAAAAAGGTAGGAAATATTTTACAGTTACGTAACATATTTTAAATACTTTATTTGAAATTAAATACGCGCTGGTAATTATTAATTATATTTATTCTTATATAGTGCGCCAATTTTTTATTTTTACTTTTTATAGCCTATTCATCTGTAGTTATTAACAATTTTATATTGCTTAGTATAAGTAAAATAAAGAGATGATATGAGATATATTAGATCTCATAGATATACCACGGTATAAAATTTTCTCAGTGTATTCCTTTAGTGTATATCTTTAGAGTATTTTAATACTAATAAATTACGCCAGTCATGTTAAAATATTCGGTATATTTTGGAAATATTCTCAATAATAATTTTTGTGATTTACTTTAATTTTCAATCTATATATGTATATGTGCGATATATTGAAAAAAATCGCAACAACCTTTGGTTGGCAGCAGTCGGGAGTAAAAACAATAATAATTAATTTTGTTACATTTAATATTTCTATTGATGATATTTAATATCATCTATTGTGGTAATACCACTTACTACAATGTTTACTTTTCTGGATTGATTGATACGATACTAGAATAAGTAAGCAAAGACTTCTGCATCCGGCGTGAAATTCGAAAAGTGCAATTCTCATCCCTACATTATAGAATATTTTTGACGATTGAGAAAATATGATAATTCTCTTATCTTAATTATTCATCAAAGATTTTTGTTAATAGTTAGGACTGCAAACGCGCGCATTAAATCCCGCCTTATTAAACCATTTTGATATTCCAAATTTTTAACATAATATCGTATAACTAATATAAGTAATTAATATACTAATTAACATAAATAATAAAAAAAGAAAATTGCATATTGATTACGGTTCAATACGAGCCAAGTACAGGAACATGTTATGAGTCGAGTTTTTAATTCGACCTCGCGGGAAGACGAGTACCGTCCCGTCCTACGTTAAACGATGGCCCAATAAGAAAACGGAGAGATGCTGCAACACGGGCGAGATTACTTCTTTTCGCTAGGTAACTCCCAGATCCTCTCTCAGCTCGCGATATTCGAAAAGTTGGTAGTTCACTCTACAGTGGCGAGAGAAAATTGCTTACGCTTTTTACGGTCTCGCAAATATACCTACTCGTGGCTCGTGTTTATTCACGCTGCTAACCGGCTGTGCGATCTGTGGTAAACGATTTTTGCCGAACCTACACTCTCGCGGATTGTGAGCTTTGTAAGATCGTGAACTTTAATCTCTGTCGCGAGAAAGGTGGTTTTCTGAGAAAAAGAAGGATTAAAACCTGCGAAATATCAGAAAAAGGAAAGTGAAAAAAATTGAGGGATAAGAGAATTGTATTTTTATATGCAATGTATTATTAATTTATTTAACGCGGTACGTTTAATTTTTAAGAGTCGATTGTGTTATATATTTTGACATAAAAAATTATGCACCATTCGAGTCCGTGTGGAAGTGTGAGATAAATTGAAAAGTATGAGTAAATATTCCGTGTGACGCGAGAAGTAGGCTGTCCGCCTTCGAAGAACAGCAATTTTCCTTTCACGGATATAAGCACTCACGTCTATTTGCTCGACAGTTATTGATGTCAGTGTCACGAACAAGCTTTTTCTCTCGATTCTCAAGTTCTATGAGAAAGTTGTGATGGTACTGCGGGCTTTATTTTATCGTTGCAGAAAAAAGAATAAATTTCAATCTCATTTGCCTAGGTAAATGTAATGATCTAATTTATTTCAACATTTTAATTAAACTACAGTTGAATTTATATTAAACTTTTATTAAACTCTTATTAAATTCGTGTATATTTTTAATATATCGGAACGACTAGAAATATACACAAATGGATACCATATTCTGTCGTAAATTATATTTCATTATGAACAGTAATTGTATGATTAATACTCTACAATAGGGGTTTAGCTTTACGATAAATTGCGAAAATTATGTATCTAAATTCTAAATGAATGGAAATAATTGGCCTTAAATATTTCTCGACAGCACTTATTTTATTGTAACCCATTTCTAAAAATTTACTGTTAGTAATAATCATCAGCAAATTTAATTCGCGGATTTTTAAACATTAATTTCCAATATTTTCCCGTGATGCTCGTATAATGATACATTTACGAATTTAGTACGATACTTTTTTACGTTTTCCGTTTAATGGATCCCCGTAAATCGCGCACTGCCCAGGGAAACTCGTCATAATGTTCGCGACGGAAATTCGAACGGTCCTCATCGTCGCGGGGAGACGCTTATTAGAGTTGCGTTAATTGAACGAAAGTCCGTTTCGAAAGTCGGTCTTTGAAAGTTTACCTGCAACTTCAACATTCTAAAACTTATTCCTATCGAATTTTACACGGGCCTGTAAGCAGCCACTAAACTTTTTCTTCAGTATATAGCATATACTCAACACCACGCTTTCCTCGTGTATTTCTCTTTTTTTCTGAGTTTTGCTGATAAACGCTGCCAGAAACTTCAAGGATTTTGTCTGCCAGAAATAGGGTAGGGATTTGCCCTGAGTGGATCATAATTTTCCGTCCTACCGGTCCTCGACTCACTGCCTCCGAGCAGATTCCGCCTTCCCGTCCGACATTTTCTACTTCTTGCCACTCCGACGTCGGCCATAGATCGACATAACAAGCTTTGTGGACTTAAAGGTCTTAAGAAATGCCGCATGACAACTGCGAGAAGCGCCGATGCAATGGAATTCATCGGAAATCGATATTTATGGATAGTTTACCACAACCTGCCGTGGAAATCCAACCTTTCTGCAATCTCGAACCTAAATAGACACTTCCAACTAGCTTTTCGTTACTTTTTTCTTTCTTCCATTTAACAATTTCTCGCGTTCCAACTTCAGCATACAATTGACAGACTTTTGTATATATGCACTGCATTAATAGAATTTTTGTGCGCGCGAAATTTGCGGTGAAAATGGAATACAAATGGAATGTACGCGCGCGAGCAGTTTTCACAAAGGGCACCATCGGAAACGGTATCGCACAATTTCTTTTCTCTTTTATTGGAATAACTGTTACGCGGAACTCACTACAAAACATCGCGGCGAAAATTCCATTGGGCGTTATTCCACAACTCAAACGTCGATCACGCCTCTATATCAAACACTGTATTACAAAACACGAATACCAACATTACGACGGAAAAAAATATCGTCGAGTAACAAAATAGAATTATTTGTGGCTCATCATTCTTTAAACAAAATTATAATGTAGCTTCTGCGTACGATCTCGAATAATAATACGTTTCTGTATGAAGGTCTAGTAAATCGTATCGTAACAAATGAATTAAAAACTATTGGAAATGGAAAACTATATAACGTGAATCATTATCAGATCAGCCTTACATTTTCTTCGGAATTTTTTAAAAGAAAAATTGATTCCAGACCATCGCGGACCAAACATCTCGAAATCCACGCAAATCAAAGATTTCCGATTTTTATCGATATTACGGTTTTATGGTAACGTTACGGATATTGCCTGGGATATCGCGGAACCATAAAACTGCAGTAAATTTCTTGTCAGTGTAGAACATGCATGGAGTATTTTCCTAGTTATACTAGTTGAAATAAACTTTTGTCTATAGCTAACAAAATACTTCGTATCCATTAACATTTCGAAGTTCGAAATAAACTTGGAAATCGATAAAATGACATTCCAGTACAGACGCTAATTGGCTAAGGTCCACATTTAGAGTTATGTATATTTCTGTTAAAGAATTTATACTGTTGGAGGTGTTTGTGTATCAAAACTTGTTAAAAAAAACTCTCTTGCTCGTTTGCTTGCATGCAAACTCATCCGCATGCCGGCCAGTTACATAATATTCTAAATTTAATAGTTTGTAAAAATTGTTTCTTTAACGATTCAATAAATCGCACTTAATTTTGGAACATGAAAGTCTTAACGCGAAAAATTAACTATCTGAAAAGAAAGCTGTATTTTCAAAGCAGTATACAATTGTGCAGATTCCAGCTTGGAAGTAGCGCCGGAGGATGAATATAGTTGAAAGCATAGGAAGGGAGAGTGGCAGGAGATGAAAAAAAGGTAGATCAGTCTTGGCATGTCCTGTGAACGCATATTGCGAGTGTATTTTCTCTTGCCGCTCCAGTTTCTTCCTTCAAACGCATTCTCAACAAAACTCATTGTCTGCAGGTATCCCCTCGCTACTTAAACGTTCATTTAAATATCACCGCGGCGTCATAATTGCGCAAAAACTAGTTCGTTTTAATCACGCGAAATTAAATGCGCGGCTGAGAAGAACGCTTCAATTATCTGCTTTTCATGGCTACTAATACAAAGAATTATATACCCGCCGCAAATTCCATTAATATTTATAATCTTCTATTTTTTATATCTTCTATATCATAAAAATTCATTACTTTATTAAAATACGTCTCTGCTTCGTCGTTAGTATTATTAACATCGTAAACGCCGCTACCGCTTATCGTTCATATATTTTCCTTTGTGTTCTGAAAAATGGAAATTATAAATTATAAGGATCGCAAAAATGTTAATGTATTTTTAGACAAAGATTCGCGAAAAGAATATGATATTATAGTATACATATATAAGTCTAAAAATTACTTTATATATTTTATATTTGATATCCAAAGATTTGATATAAATAAAGATATCGCAGCGGGCCAAATACAATATTATTTTGATATTTCCAAGAATTACTTATTTAACATTGCATATTATACTATTCGCGAATTCGAAAAGCATATCGAACGCGTTATTAGGAAACTGTATTTCGTTTGGCGTTCTCTATCATGGATTACTTCGACACTCGAGAGAATCATTGGATAAGTAGCGCTCTTCACGAGACTCCTCGAAGAGCTGCCTTTAAGTCTCGCAGTAGCACTCAAAGCGAAGAGATTCGTCGAGTCCTTCCACGTGGAAGAGCGCCATTCTTTCTCTTCATCAACCTCGCGGTCCTTTCTGTCCATTTGCCACCCAGCCATTTTCACTTTTGAAAATACGAAAGCAACCATAATGTAGATGGCCATTCGGGTATCGGATCGTGTACAAAAGAGTGATGAAAGGCGTCTGGTACTTGAAGGGACAAGAAAGGGAAGATGCGCTGGAAGGAATTGCGGCGGACAGTTTGGCGTGGGACCACCATATGACCTCGTTGTATATCTCCGTGAAAGCTCTGAAAGACCTCCGTTGACGGTGGTTGGCCCTCGAAGGACTTTCTATGGCATGGAAAGGAAAGTTATTGAAAGAAATCGGAAAATGCGGCGACAAATATTTTAGTTAATATCAGTGAAAATCACGGTAAACGTAACGAAATACCTATACGTTAAAAAAGAACGCATTTAATCGGAAATCGGAATGTATATTAAGGTGTAATATAAAAATGCACAATTGTATACATATATTTCCCTCGTTTTAACGAATATTCCGATTAATTGACGTATGAAAATAAAAGCAAAAATGAGAAATTATCAGAGAATGAAAATGTAGAAGTACTTCACAGAGAAATAACACGAGCGCGGAGCATTGAGTTTTTGTTGAAGTGGCAGAGAGAATAATTTTTGCACAATGACGTGGTTAATATATAGATAGATGCCTCGTTCTATATTAATTTTCTAATCAATATTTTTCATTATGTCTTTCCGTCGTGAGCGCACTTAAAAGAGCCCGCCGTGATTGAATCGCAAACAGAGCGCTAAGGGCGAAATACCGTGACGAAATGATTCGATTATAAGGAGAACAAATTAGGAAATGCAAAGCGGTCGCCGCAATGTAGATCACTCGCCATTGAGCGAAGAAGTAAATTTGTCGCGGCGGAATGAACGGAAAACGCCACGGAGTTAGCCGCACCCGTCGCTAAGTCAAATCGTTTTCCGATATTGCCGAAGCCCCCGACTGATAATTAGGAGTTTCCTTTAATTGAGGCGATTCAATCGGCCCCTTACCCCGTCCCTCGGTGTCAGGGATTTTTAATCTCCCCCAGGGTCTCCCCTTCGATTCGGTCAAGATGGCGCGGCCTATATTTGCATGTATAATTTCTTTCGTATGAGAATTCCCCGCAATTTATGTTACTCTCGACGCATTAATTTATTCGAGGTCGTAAAGGCGGGTACTACGCGTTGTGTTGTAACATAGGGGAATAGTTTACAATTAGAATTAATTTGTATCAGTTTAACTATCTGATAACATACATATTATAAGCGTTATTAATCGTAGCCTTTGATGAAGATAACGTAACCGCGTGAATATCGAATGTACAGTTCTCCCGATTGCGTCAAGAAGGATTGTTATAATTATAATTTTTATAAAAGTGCATATTTTTTATCTCGCCTAATTTACATGCTGACGCCGTAATCGCGCTGTCGAGAATTCTAATCAGCGATGCAGAAAGAGAAATTTCTTCGGGCGAGATGTTTTATTTTTCTCGTAGAATAAAAGCCACGCGGTCGTAATGGCGCCGTCGCATAAAATAGCCGCGATTTAAGAGTGGCGTAAATCAAAATAACACATCCCCGAAACATTTCTCATCGCCGCGCCCGTGCGCGCCCGCCGATGCGTATGCGTCGCGCGGCCGCGAATACAAACGTAATGCGGAATGAAACCGGGGATTTTTCTTGGGGTATTTTAAATCCTCCATCTGTTACGCAGCTAAACGCGATACACGTGAATGAGAGTAATTCTCTTTTGATTATATTCATTGTTCTACGTTACTATGATTGTTCTACGTATTACATCTGGATAAACCGAATATCCTCTAATTTCATTTTGCAATTTCGAACGCGAGGAATTCAATTTCAGATGCAAAGCCGGGAAATTGCGAAATCGAGGAAAGAAGTTTCGCTTATGCGAATCCGAAACAATCCAGCAGTAAATACATGCGCTGTACATTGTGTTCCTTTAATGCCACCCGGATGTGCAATAACGTCTGAGACATTGTGCGGCCGTAGTTTATTTCAACCATAATAAATGGCGTACGATTCCGTGGATGCAGTTACAGATGCAAGATGTACTGCAAAACTTAAATTGTATCGCGTCCGTATCCGATTAGAATGACTGTTGTTTCTGCTTCTTATCGCGCGAAAGATAGCGACGCAAAACTTGCAAATATATTTGACGATAAATTAAGCAAAATTGATTTCCGTGTTAGGAACAGTTTAAATTGATCTGCATTGGATATTATTTTTTCGGAAAATACATATTAAATTAAATGCAATCTTCTTATTACAAATACAATGCATTTATTGTTTATTCGAGTAATTCACGTGAGTGTGTTATTATTTATTAATTATAATTATACATAAAAAGAGCGTTTTATACGCATAAGTAGATGAACGAATATTGAATCGCCAAAATTAATTAAGAATGAATGCATAAAGAGAATACATAATTACAGAAGCGAGTTCCATGATAGAGCTTAAATGTGAAAGGAAACATACACACGTACAACGTACCTACCGTTGCCACGTACTTCCTGCGGCTGCATGTATAATTGCCGAAACTTTTTCGAATGTTTTTTTTTTTTTTTTCAATATTTGAACCACAACCTTACTATCGGATTGCCCGGGATTCGAGCAACGCTTGCTGCGAATCTGGCGCGAATCAACATCGCGGAAACAGCACCCATTTTCGCGGAATCCATTTTACTCAGACAGCATTTCGCTTGTTGCTCCGACACGGTTTGATGGAAGAAAACTGCGTTTTTTTGAAACGGAATAAAATCGCGATTTGAAGTAATGAGTATAGAATACAACTGTGATCATTTTCCGATGTATTTGTTGCAGATTTAGTACTTTATTTTGTGGTCTTCTAACCGAACTAATGAATGCTCGAAGAGCAGACACATAGAACAAGATCATTTAGAATTATAATTAACATTAGCATTAGCAAACGTTAAAAATATATTGTACGACATTCTTCAAATTATATCTGTAATTGGGAATATTACTTGCTATATTAGTAATTTGTTAGTAATATTACCTATATGCCTTTTGTTAGATTTTTTAAAATTAAATTGTTGGTCGGAAAAAGATTAATTTACCCGGCGAAATGTCATATTTTATATATCAATACGTTCGTTACGTGTAATGAATGAAGTACCATCGAATGGAAAAAGTCCGATATTCCAATGCCAGAAATATTCCTGTCAGTATCAACCAAATTGCAATATTCATTCGAGTAGAGAATATTTTAATCTATCACGCGTTATTTTTACAAAGGTCGTTCACCGTTCGTTTGATTATATTATATTTATAACCTTGCCAGATAGATAATACGCGAACTGGGAACGTTTGATTTGATTAAATGTTATTTACCGTATTATATATTAATGCAATAATAGCACGGCGAGATTATCGGTATTTTATCGTATTGGCAATATAAAGAAAAAAGGATGGATCGATTAAAAAATCTTTTCCAAGCGGGATAAACTAACTGCTTAAACAAACATCGCTGTAATTGCTGTAATAGATTTTTTTATTCCCGCTTTATCGCAGTGTATACTTTATGCAATACAGCAAACAGTGATGTTTACTTTTTACTAATTTACTATTTCGCCATAATCAATTAATTCCGCGATAAATAAAAGCGCGATGCCGGAATGAGGTAACATTTCCGTCAGGATTTCTATTACTCTCATGGAGCTCCATGAATAAATTATCGTTATAAATAATTAAAGCCCCTTCCACCGCGATGCATTAACGATTTATGGCAACGTATGCAAAAGTATTTCAGAGTAAAACCGCATGCAATGTCCCGTATTTGTTTACACGCAAGTTATTTCGGAGATGTTGTCGCGCACGTCGATTTAAAACATCATGCCGTGGATTCGATGGAATACAGATTTTACCGCTATTGGCGGCAATATCGGATCGATATAGGGCGGAATATAGGCGGCGCGGGCGCGGCGCCTTACGATATAAGACGCTTTCGAATGCCATTTCCCTCGATCGCTGCGAATCGTTGACTAGCTCTCGAGAGTCTCGCGCCGGTACTCACCGAAACATCTTGGCAGTAGACTTTTCGAAATGGAATTTTGCCACGAGGCCCCCTATATCTCATCCGCTCTCCATGTAGCGCGTCTAGCGCTACGAAAAATACTCGGGCCGGCCTTTGTATGTTTTGCCCGAGCTTTGAAACCCTCGAGGAGCGAAACGAGATTCTTGCTCCCGCGCGCCTACACATGCACGCGTGTATCCGACCGTGCGCTAATCTCAGCTCGGGGAAAACGACTCGGATCGTGAAAGCCGACCGCCTACGTTACGAGCTTTATAAGCTTCTCGAGTATCGGGCGGTGCCACTTTTTTTCTGGCTCTCCCGCGCGACTTCCGCTTCCCCTGCGGCAAGTATCGAAAATATATAGACGGTCATGTTAGCATTGCATACGCTTTATTTATAATATCAAAGAATCTCCCGCAATCTTATAATGTATTGTGCGCTTCGATTTGATGCACTTGTATTCGAAATCAATATCTCTGTGATCTTTGTGTATACACTGTGCCTTTGCGGATCGGTTCAAAGCCAAAATGGCTATTATGCACATAACATCTGACCAAACAGACAGTGAGCAATTTCAGCTGGTCAATATGGAAACATCATCTTCGGCATACGGAAACCTTCCGCGAGTAGAGATATTCGATCAACTTGGAGGATCAGCGAGGATAATGCCCGTTAATCCTTCGAGATGAGATGAAACGGGAGACGAAGTCCGGCGAAACTGGAAACGTAACCGGAAGTTCTCTATCTTGTTCGCGCATGGACAGAAACAAGTCCGATAATCTACGCGGAGTGATATAGTTCGCACGGGGACATTAAAGGTGTACGATAGCAATGAAACAATATCGAATGATTTAGAATCATGCATTGAATGCAAAAAATATCTCTTACGTCTAAAAAATAATCTATTTTGAAGAATTGATTGTTTTATAATGCATAAATACATATGTGTAGATATAATAATATGCTTTTCTTTATTAAGATGATTGAGGAAGACGGACAAGATGGCGATATAGATGCATTTTAAGGGGAGTTTACATACGCAATGATTAGTGGCGCAAATCGACTAACGCCAGTAAAAATGCAAGTGTAAAGACTTGATACAAACTGGCGCTAGTAATGTGGCGTTTATACTGGCGGTTATCATGGCCAAAGCATATAATCTCTAATTTTCAGGTTATATGTTTGATGTCATTTACTGTGTGTTTAATTAATAAATGTTAAATATTTTTTGCCATATTATACGTCACAGCATCACTGTGTAAACAGTTGTGAGTTTTTCAGTTGGTTTCTGGCGCCAATGAATGCCAATCAATTGGCGCCACTAATCATTGCGTGTGTAAACTCCCCTTTACTCTTTTTCCTCCGCGAATGATGGCACGCGGTGTAAAATCGCGTCAAGGAAAGTTTTCATCAGATACGATCCAATAATTCACGGCACAGCTGCGACAACGCGCCCGTGCCTGCGTGCGCGTGTCTTTATTAATAACGAGAATACCTACTTTTTCAACTGCACACGAAGATGCAGACCTCCCTCGGTAACGCAAACACACGTATACACACGCATGAACACCATTCGCAGCCAGGCGACGGTGTAGACTTGCAATTAGCGGCTTAATAACTTCGCCGCTTTGTAGGAATTAATTGGAAACCAATGAATGCGAATGAGGTTGCGAGAACGTAGAAGTTCCACGGCGAAGGGAATCTCCCTATTGTCTAGCCGGCAGCCCCGAGCTAAGCCAATTATCGGGCGTCCGGAAACGCCGAGATTTGGCGAGACTAATTTATGCCGACGGTCTCGTGATTCTGCTCTAAGATCGCCGGCGCATACTGATTATTTTAAACGCGCGAATCCATGCAATCGATTCAATGAATACCCAATCGGGATGACAACGGAAGCATATCGCACATGTTAAGCTTTCGAGTGCCACATTATAAACCGAGATCATGCCCCGATGCCCGGGATGAGGAATAAAGTAAAAGAAATAACCTACTATTTAACCATCTGAATTACTTATTCTATTTGCGTTAGATATATATTTTTTCCGTTACTATTTTAGAAAGAATAAAATCATGTTCCTGATGAGAAAAATGGAGACGGAATATATACTCGGAGCACAGGTAATGCATTCAGAATTAGCTCTATTTCCGTCAGGAGATCGGCACTTATGTATGTTTCGACGACGAACATCAGACGATAGAGAAATCCGATGAAGTCACCGGATACATTAGTGGAAATGGGAAATACTGGGAAACGTGGAAATCGTATTCTCGTCCCTTCTCGATGAAAGTTCATAGATGCGGGGTCGTTTGAGTTGGCTCTCCGTGGCTGCTCTCATCTCACCTTTTTATTCCTTCACAAAAGAGTACACTTAGCCCTTAATCCTCCCTCTTATCAGGAATACAGGAAGTAATGCGGCATTCTTAAGCGATCTTTGAACTTTGATGCCGGTTATGCCACAAAGAGAATTCGAAAAACTTTCCGGACGACAGATTTTTCGAGTAAGAAACTTCACGAATCTTGTTAGCCGATGGTTCAAACTTCCTTCACACTTTTTCTACCATGTAACATAATAATAACGGAATAATCGACCTATAAGCCTGAATAATATTTTTCCATTATTGATATATTCATTTTCAAGCGCATTTAACTTTTCCACTGTCAATTACAATATACGATTTTGATCTTACTTATTATTAACTAAATATAATCAGAAATGATTTAGTGAAATAAACGACAGGTATGCTCTAAATAAAGATGTTTTGAAATATCTATATTATATAGAAAAAAAATCTATTGAGACATATTTTATTTAATGGGATAACTTACATAAAATTATTTTAAACTTCTTTGACCTTAATTTTTCTAAAATAAAACGGTGTATTATTGATTATTTACTTAAGTCTATTTTCAAATAGCTCTTATTTGTTATCAATATAGAAAAGTTAAATGTACGTAGTGAAATGAGTTCATCTCTCTCAATAACGATTTTATCCGATATATTATACATATAAATCCCGTGTAAGAATAGAGTACTACTCGTTTCTACTATATGAACCTGCTTTCTATTTTAAACTGCGTGAACTTTTGCCCTCGATGAGTTTGCCGTTATATTTTAATCTAATTCGACGATGTTAACGCGATTAATAACCGTGTCGAATCGAATTAAACCAGCGCATTTATCAGCCGTATCACCTCCGACTGTTAATTTCCATACATTTAGCGCCTCTTAAATTACTGGATATATAAAAGCAGGGAACGTCGCGCATTTTCCTGGAGTATCTATTTTAATAAGCAGATACTGTATATCCCTCATTTATGTGCATTTTATTATCAAACACGTATTATCAAACACAAAGTCAGGTGCGTTTATCATTTATGCATCTATGCAAACTAAATATGCAAACTAACTACATGCATATACATCGTCGAACTTTTTAGTTTGTTTATACCAAGCTTTAGCAGTATTCCGTTTTACACTTTTTACGACAGCGAGGATAATTATAGTTTATCCATATTTCATTAATCGTAATAATGTTATTATATTATGATTAAGAATATCTACTTGTCAAGACGTCGAGAGTAATTTGAAAAAAGGATATGAGATTGAGAATATATTAACAAGATTCATGTACATAAATCCTATTTTTGTAACTTTCTCTCTCTCTCTCTCTCTCTCTCTCTCTCTCTCTCTCTCTCGTACGCAAAATTTGAGAAATTTCAAAGAATTTCTATTAATCTCGTTTTCTAGACAAGTAGAATAATGTAGTATGGTCTATCAAGACTTTAATATCGGCAGAATCTAAAGGCGGATAAAGAAACAGATTACAGAGAGGCCTGAAGCGGGCCAGAGCCTAGAAAATGACTCGTTCTTTCATCTTAAGCAACGAAATAGAGATAGAAAAAGCTTGAAGAAAGAAGTTAACCGCTCGGCGCGTCTGAGCGGTTCAGCGATCATCTCTAGGGAAGATTAAAACTTCCACCCCGCTAAGCTCCACTTCAACCTCCACCGTCGAATGGGATGGAGTCTTTTTACTCTAGTCAGTCTATCGAGATCACGCTTTCTCTTATTACAATCCTGTTGCTTTGAATAAAATGGTTCTAGATTCTTATTAGGCATACCCGGTGAAAACATTTTTATAATATAGGCAGCAATTTAAAATTTGTATATTGATTGTACACAATCAACACAAGTAAAACTTGAAATTTAACATACATCTACTGATTAAAATCATAGAATTTATTTAAGTTTTTGTAGTGTTTATATTCATCATACAGTTTGTTCACATATTAGAGATAATAATTTCAAATAACTAAAAATATATGTCATTGTATGTACCTATATTTAATTATAATTTCATATATTTAAAATATTATAAAATACAATAACAAGCGAGCATAAATGAGTGACTGAATTTTCAGACGATATGGAATGTGGGATGACGAAATGGATTATAGGAGTTTGAGAAAAAGTAGAGTACATTGAGCTTTTCTCCGCCATGATTGATGAAAGATCGTTTTTTCTTATCGGCTTTTGTCCACTCACGGGCTTAATTAATTAGACATGTTAAGGGTGGTGTTAGACCTTTCTGAGAGGTCTCATAAACTTCTGAAGTGTAGGAATTGCGAGAAAAGGGTCTACTACTTTTGTGCTTTTGCCACGATCCTTCGGCGAAATACGCACTTGTGGTCTTCTAAAACCAGCTCTTCGATGGTTAATTCATAAGAATGTAAAACCTTTTTCTTGTCGAATTTCTTTAATATTTGATTCTATAAGATATTTAATGTCGTTACCTTTTTGGGTTTGATGTAGCTATATATAGCTAGGAAAAATTTATGTATAAAAAAAATTTTTTCCACAGAAATATATGATAAAAATATG
The DNA here is from genome assembly GCF_003070985.1 of Temnothorax curvispinosus. Taxonomy (NCBI): domain Eukaryota; kingdom Metazoa; phylum Arthropoda; class Insecta; order Hymenoptera; family Formicidae; genus Temnothorax; species Temnothorax curvispinosus. Next base: position 185,931 of record NW_020216518.1, on the reverse strand, counting down.
TTTTCATGCGAGAAACCTGTAGCGAATAAAACATTTTCATATAAACGTTGATTAATTATCGCGAATGTGCGATATCTCAGTGGGAAGATCTTCGACGATTCAATGACGTTACTAATTTGTCTTGCAAAATTGCGGAACGATTAATCTCACTCGCGGACATCCGGTACGCGTCAGCTTAGCATCCCGAAACTCGTTAGACCAGTGCTGTTAATTTTCGGATCTTGACGCATTCTAATCCGTGACGTATATTCGCGACGGATTGTCCCGGTACCGTATGGACTGTCGTCGGGCGATGCGGCGAAACGCGAAGATCCATCAAGATTCGTATGCACAATGGCGATAACGATCTCTCTCCGGAATCGCACAACAGTTAAAGCAGCTTCTCCCGTCGTAACATACACTTAGGCGGTCTGATACTCTCGCACAATGCACGAGGCGTGAGTGCATGCGCGCGCAGGCAACAATACGATGCCCGCTACGCGGATCCATCCACCGCAACGTTGAAGACCGGTGCCGAAGAACTTGTCCAAAATAGCTCGTTTTCGGAGCTCGGGGCGATAAACTGGAATTTCGTATGAGCCAACCGGTCGAAGTATTCACACCCCCGACCCGACACGCCTCGTTAGGATCGACGGTTAACATTAACTGCAGTCTCCATACTCAACTCTCGTTTCGAATTTCGGCACAGTTTTGTGGCGAGCATGCAACGTACCCCAAGCATGGATGCGGTTAAGAGCGGAGATGCACGACGAGAACGAGTTTCTCTCTGAACGGACTGGACGGATAGTGGCTAATTGAATTTTCATTGCTCAGCGTATATATTATAAATAAGTACATTATGCGTCACTCTCGTTCGAATGTTCGATTTAAATAATACTTCCTCTAATCAAATCCTGGAAAAAAATTTTTTGTTTTTTACGGCAAGATAAGCTCGGTTTTTAATGGGACAATATTGAACCGTTGCAAATAAATCAGCATTATTCTCACGAAACTTACAATATATAAAATTATTTACTAGCTGATGCCGTTTTTCTCTAAATAATTATTCATGACGTAGACACACAGATGATTCGTTTGAGAGACTAATTAATATGTACTATTATAATTAGCTATTTGTCATATCCATGTTACTATCTGAAGCAAAGAAAGTAGTAAAAGAGCAGCAGACAGGATCAAAGGAGCAGCTGCGAGACCAGAACAAGTGAGGCGGTAATGGTGGTATATTTAATAGTGTTGGAGTTAGCGCTCCTATTATACTTGTGGAGTGCGTTTCACTTTTCTAAAGCATAGCCGCATAATTGAACGTAGCAGCAGAAAGATCGGAGTTATACCGAGACGGGGATGGTTTTCAGAGAGACTTTTATCGAAGCAATCGCGAGCAGAATGATCTCGCCTGCTTCTTAAGAGGCGTCGTTTTCGCAATCGACGCTCGCGCGCTCTTACAAAGGCGTCGTCTCTTGCATCGTTTATGCATAAGCCGTCCCCCGTTGCACCCCTATGCACGTTGCTGAGCAAACGTGATATTGCGACGCGGGGTGTACTGGGGGAGGGAGGAGTCGAAAGAGGGTCGCCGGGTAAAGGGTGTAAGCTTGTTGGCCAGGCTGCTGCGCGAAGACGTAATGGGTTCTGTTTCTGGCCCCGTGGCTGAGATAATAAGGAGTGATAGTAGGATTATTAAGGAGCGCATCAGCACGCGCTGTCTGCCACGTATCATTTCAGGGGTTGAGATCCTCTCTGAAGATCCCGGGTTGCCGCGCTTCCTCAGCCGAGGAATTTCTAAGACGATCGGCAACAGGGAATAGCGAGAATATCGATAGTAATGTTGTAGGCCATTATTCCGCACCCGCGAATACATATCGTATAATTAAATGAAATAGTAGTGCGTTATCGTGACGAGAATCTCGTGACGTACACGTGTAATTTAATAAGATCATAAGCACGATTTGCGGCATTCGTAATTTTATTAAATTACACAAGTTACAAGAAATTGCATTTTTTTTTTTTTTATACAATGTTGGTTGACAATGCATGTATGCTATGTCACTGCTGTTAAAAAATTGCATAAATTAAAGCTTGTCCGTAAACATGAAAAAATTCTTGTCCTAAATAATTCTTATTCCTGTAAGAAATAATAATGACATACCACACAGGTAAAATATAACGTAGATTGTTTTTAATTAAATAAAGCAATTTTATTTTGTGCTGTAATTATTAATTGTACAAACTAATTAATTGTAACACCCAGTTAATTGTAACACTATACTCATGAATATTATGCAGGGAGTCTGTTAATTACCATGCCACCTCTCGTGTGGGTAAGTAGAGCACGTTAAACTGAAAAGTTCTTTACTGTTTTGCAATTATGGCAATAAATAATGAGATATTAATTAGTAAATATTCGCAAATCAGCATGCGTTTACGCTATTCGACGCAAAGAGACAGCCCAGCGTTTATGGTTGCTATACGCGCGGAGGCCCAGCGTCATGCGTTGCATAATCATTGTTGTTTACAGAGCGCTTCTCCCAATGCCTCACCGCGCCTATATAGCAACCGTAAACGCTGAGCTGTCTATTGTCGCTGACGCACACGGATGCATGCTTATTCGCAGATCTTTATTAATCAATTTCTCATTAATTATTAAGAAACTCGCAAAACAGTAAATGACTTTTCTATTGAGTTTAACGCGCTCTACTTACTCCACGAGAGGTGGCGCGTAGTTACTAAACATTATGTATATAGATTACGACATGGAATTTATCACGTTAAAAATGAATAAATAATATGAAATTCTAAATATTAAAGTAGGTAAATGAAATAGAATAATACATATTATGCATTGCGATCACATTATTATTTAGTTAAAATTCTGCGAAATATCACAAAAATTCCGTTCACATCTCCACAGTAACGTCTTTTGTCTGCTTTCATTGTAATAACTGGCAGGCAGACGAAACTGTTCACTTCACTTCTTCTTTACACACCACACAGAAGAGATGTCCTGCGGCTTTATCGTTTATCCCCGTTAGTGAATTCAGCTTTCCGTTCTTTTTCCTTAAGCGGACGTCGACAAAGAGGGACGAACGTGGCGAAAATTTAAATGGGGGAACAGGAGAATCCCGTTGAAATTACATCTATTTCGAGGCCACGCGGAAACGCCGCGCAAGAATTTTTCATGTTAAACGTTGAACTCGGATAAGATGGTTTCCAAATGCAATAGAAGTGTAGTGCGGAACGGCATCACGTGTACGGGAGGATCCTTGCATCGCGACAGGATCTAATCGTGGAAAACCTTACGAGAGGTTGTTTGCGCTGTTGCTTGACAAGATATTCGTTAGATCTAACAGCATTCGCCTCGTCAGTAAACAAGGCTTCGTGCTCCGCGCAATCTCCTTCCATCTGCGCGCGAATCGCGGGAAGATCCCTATATAAAATTACATCTCGTATACGGGGGAATCGAGCGCAAACTCTCGTAAAAGTTGCAGACGGATGCATCGCGCACGTTTTTAACGAAGCAGAATATTAAATCTCAGCCGACGAAAAACCGACGCATGTAAAACGCTTTCGCCGTGAGTTATACGACCGCGGCTTTCAATTCACGACGGTTATAAAATACGATTATAAGTTTATGTATAATTTACATGCGCGATATTAAGAATTCCGACGCGCCCGTAAACGGTAGAGGGAATGATCTCGTATACTTGTAAAATTCCGCTCATATCATCGCATTTTTAGCCGCCACGTGAATTCCGCATCTTTTACTTGCATTTATGAATTCTGTAAATTTTACCTTAGCGTATTATTACGTTTTCATTAACAAAGGAATTTAAGGCTAAATAATAAGAGCATTTTTAAATACTCTTGTTATCTTTATTAGAATTTGTATGGAATAATCTTTAACATATCTATCCGAGAAGTTAAACAATCGTAAATGTAACTGATTTATCAGTTTTATGAGCAGTTGAAATGATTAATGTTAGGATTGAACATATTGGTTTCAAAGTGATACAAATTGGGTTTTTCCCATTTAAATATGCTACAGAAAACCGTTTTGAAAAATGTGCTGAGAGATGTAGATCATTTTAACATGTGAGGAATATTCTGAAATATTTCGATCTATTCGCGATATTGTAATGTCAGAGAGAAAGAATATTTTTCTCATATAGTGAGTTTTCAAGCGAGATGTGCTGTGAATAAAATGATGACATCTGCACATTACTTCCGCAATCAATTTGTTTAATCTATAACATCAATGACATGTTAAACATTAAGAAAATTTAATTACATTTTGTGAAAATAAAAAATATTTTTGATTTAACGTAGGTACATATATCATGCGTTATAAATATTTTAGTGAATTGTGATAAACGGCTTCTATAAAGAAATCTTTGTTTTCCCACCCTTAAATGCCACACCTCTCAATAATCTCGTAAATGACATAAGGGGTCTAAAAGACCCCAGCATGAAAAATGTCTTCTTACTCATTGATTTTTTTATCTTTAATTGTGAAATTTTTTTTAATGTTGTTCAAGGTCTAGAAAAGAGAATAAAATGCTTATATTGTTAAAATTTCAATTTCAACATAGTATAAAAAATTAAGTAAACTAAGTAGGGGAGAGTGGGCACCCTTGAACCACGTTTTTTCAAATCACATTAAAAATGATTTTTAATAACTTTATTATAATATAAATGAGACGATTCGATGTTTAATATAATAAACTTTGTTTGTAAATGATTTAAGAAGTAAATTTTCAGAAATATTTTGCAAAAATAATGATATTTTGAAATGCTGCGTTTTTCACAGTGGACCAAAAGCGTGGGGTCGATTGAGCCATAGCGTAGGGTACACTGTGACATGTAATGTGAAAGGTAGGGTATTCTGTGACACGTAGAAGAGATCTAATTGAAAACTGAAAACAAAGCCTCACAGCGACTCGATTACATGTGATCTGTAACTAAAGGGTGAAAGAAAGAGAAAATAAGCGTAGTTCTGTAAGCGTGGAACAGAAGACCCCATCAACCTGCGTCACATTGGACCCCACTAAACATCGATATAACCTCACTTTAGTAGAAATCAACGAATATTGCCTCATAGCGACTCGATTACATGTGATCTGTAACTAAAGGGTGAAAAAAAGAGAAAATAAAAGTGTGGAGATGATTATATCGATGGAAATTATTTCATTTTATAGGTAAAAGTGTAGTTCTGTAAGCGTGGCACAGAGGACCCCATCAACCTGCGTCACATTGGACCCCACTGAACATTGATATTATTTATCGTAAATATTTCAGATACAAAACAATTAAACGTTTTTGTGCGCACTTTGGTATTGAACCTAGATCCCGACGAACGTCTTATGAATTTTTTTTTAACTGTAGAATCCTTAGAAATCCATACATATCAAAAAGTTATGACAAGTAAAAATTTACTTTGCAAGGCTCCAATTACAGATCTGCCTTTAACTAAGGTATATATGCTTATTTCGGCATAATTTTTTTATGGAAGTTATATGTTTTGAAAACGAAAGTTTTCATACCCACCGTCACTATTTTGCAGAACGTTAATACAGAAAACTCGCACTGTCACATTGGACCCCGTGGCTCAAGGGAGCCCACTCTCCCCTACTGCTAATAAGTGTACACACTGGTAGTTCAATCACTCATCATAGGGAGCATGAGCTTCATTTTAGGCGGAAACATTTGAAAATATACAATTGTAAAGGGTCCTCTGGACCCTCGGTGTCATTTAAGAGTTAATATGCACCAGTGCGCACTAGTTTAACCGAATTGACTAAGATTTATATATCTAGAGTTAAAAACGAGATCTCGGCAGCATAATTTCGGTAATTCTTTTAATCGCGGTGACGCCGGTGACAATGCCACCTTAAAGAACATTCTTCTTTTCTCTCCAAGGAACCACTTGTAGTTTTGAAAACAACGCATTTAACGTAAAAGGTCTCGGTGGACCGTAACCGTAAAAAGTAACACCTATGTTTGCACACGTAACTTGTTTGGGCCGCCTTTTTAATAATTTAAGCCGAAAGAACGACGAAAAAAGTACGATGCTGTGCAGCCGACTTCTGATAAGTACGCTTCTATGCGCAAAAGCCACGTAGCTAAAAAGTTGCAGCTGCACTCGAATGCTTTTCCACCAGGCCGACAGTCGAAACTGCGCGACCGTGGATGCGCAAAACGCCTTGGGCTCACCCTGTTTCCGTGTTTATTTACGATGCCACGTCGACACGTTTTTCCGAAAGCGCCTTGCATTTCCGTTTTACGCCTCCGTAACCACACCTTACCGGCTTACCTTTCCCTCCCCTTTGGCCTTTCTCCTTTCTCCGTTTGCCGCATTCGATCTACTTGCTTGCCCTTTGTCACGTTATTTTTCAATGCTTCTCAGAAATTTCTTTCGGTCGTCAAAAGAATTTTTCGTCAGACGTTTTCGTTCGCCAAGCTTCACTCTTCGCGTATTCGTAAAGCGTATTCGTTGCTTGCGCAACAAGCATTACAATTACTGCGTAAATGTTCAATTGAACGAGTTTCAGGACACGGAACTTTTTTTTAGCGAAAGATCTCTCGGATTGAAAGGTATAATTAGTGTTTCGCGAAAGATTACCGAGTGGAATAAACTCTGTGTTAATCTTCGCGAACGACGAAAAGCGTCTCTGGTATATAAAATGGAAAAAAATTAATTGCGATCATTAATTTTAATACCCGACGAAAATCTATTTAGAGAGAGAGTGAGCTTCTCTAAAGGTAAAAGCGCGCGTTCCTGAGATTGGTTCGTTTACTATCGTGCAATGTGTAACGACCATTTCCGTAGCGAGCACTTTTCGCATTTAACGACGATTCAATTCGACGGATTAAGTTTTGCTATAATACGCTAGTGAAGATACGCTCTATCCCCATATTGAGTATATTTCTTTAAACGTTATTTAATAAGTTTACGAGGAGCACACATACATGTCCGAAATTATATTCTGACCGACTCTGCGTCACTTGTATGAAAGAACGGGGAATTAAACTGACGATCATTAGTGAGTTCTTATCCTACGGATAGCCACGAGCAAACGCGTTCGCTGAAACTTACATTATTAAAGAAATCGCGCTCGCTGGATTTCCATAGTTGGAGAAACCAAGAAACTGCTTCCATGAAAATACCGTCGGATTTTTTCTTATTGATTCAATGTGGTGCCCCGAGTCGATTCGAGCGAAGGCACCGAAGAGAGCCGGGGCCGGTGAATTATTAAAATCGAATTCCTTCGAGTCTCCCGGAGACAGAAAGGGTTCCGCCGCGATGGCCCGGTGGGATGAGGGGACACGACGAGGGAGGTAGGGGCGCGACGTTAAGGGATAGGAAAAGACGGGGAGAAGAAAAACGAAATCTATCGCGATATTGGCTGGCAATTGACGCGAACTTTGAAGACATCGCCTTCGGTCGATCGGAAGCCGAGTTGCATTCTACTTATTGCTCGCCTTCGTTCACGCCCAAACCGTAACTTGGCAGTCTGGAAAAGTAATTAAATGATAAAAGCGTCGATGAAATTCACATTTCGCGGAAAGGCACGAACGGAAGATTTATAAATGGAGGGAAATGCGGAAAATTTAAAATATTTTCTTCTTGTACGACTGAACCGTCGATGTAGAAAAGTCAGATATATAAAATATCACAATCTTGTTCAAGAAATCTACACGCAACACGCATAGATATAATACAATTTATTACACAATATGTGCGAACGATAGCTTTTTTATAGTATAAGATTAATTTTACATTACGAATACAGAAATTGTCAGTCGCGCTATAGTGTCGAAATATGGCCTATTAGCAAAGACTGAAATTTGATACATCGCAATGCTTCAACCCCAGTAGAACTGATTAGAGCTCTGAGTATTGGGTATTTACGTCTTCGCCGGGTCGTTACGAATGGTCCTTGCGGGCATGCAATATCGACTTCAGTCCCACATCGATCAAAGTCACACATGTCCGGATACGTACTTCGTTAACTACCGTCTACATATATATGTACGCTTCGTTTTCATCTAGGACTTTATCGTACGCAAACGAAGATTAATTATTATCATCCGAAATGCATAACATCGTCATTTTATTATTTACCTTCACGCGTGCGAAGATTGTACTAAAGTTTCTTTTATGAATGAATAAGAAAAAAAAAGCTGACGGATCGGACGGAACGATTTTGCTTCGTCATAACGCCGTAACCGGAAATTTGAATTCCGCTCGCGTCTCGAACCGACTGCGCCCTCGCGATTTCATCGAGCAAATACAGCATAGAGCGGAAGAATATTCCGAGAGGCGTTAGCAAGTTCTGTCGCGTCTACAGTTCGTTTCAAGGATATCTGGTATGCGCGGTAGGCAGTGGGCATAATGCAGGTTTGGTCCGCACATAATGGTAATAGTTGGCTCCGATCCCGAAGGCCTATCCCTATTTTCGACCATGTTACCTCTCTCGCGCGCGCACATATATACACACACACACACACACACACACACACACACACACACACACA
>NW_020216518.1:85686-177392 GCF_003070985.1 Temnothorax curvispinosus | reverse complement strand
ACACACACACACACACACACACACACACACACACACACACACACACACATATATACTCTCTTTCTCTCCCTTTCTTATCCTTCGCATCCTTTCACCCATCCAATCCTATCGCTGCATGTGCACCCTGTGACACGAGAACGTTCCCTAACGAGCAGAATCCAAGGCTATCGATCTAGTAACGCAATGCAGAGAGTACGACTCGGTACTTTCAACGGCGCAGGAAGCAATCCCGAATCTCCTGTGAATATACGCTTCGCCTACTTCGTTGCGAAGTGTTGATTTCGACTGCCGAGAGCGATCGGAAGTCCTTGGAAATATTCAGAGACTAACTAATCCCGGTTTGCGATTTGCTTTCCCGATGCAACCCCAGAAATTAAACCTGACACGCAACTGTTAATCTATCTCTGACAATTTTAGTTTAAATCGAATTCCAGACGGGAAGGGAAAACTTTCGCGTATACAGATCCTTGCGAGTAAATCCTTTTTACTTTAGCACGGTTGCGTTTACACGAACGTAAATTAATGTTGCTTTCTCAAGGAAGCATTACCACGGAAATCGAGAGCTGTCGCGTGAATTAAAAGTTTCGAGATCACAGCGACTCATTTCCTTTAACGTTCTCCTCAAAGATTCTTCGCCAAGTGTGCTCTCCGCGTTACACAAATAACGCCCTTGAATCTGAAAATGGGAAACATTTACGTAGCGTAAGTTAAAACGCCGGTGAAAGCAATGCGACGTAATGGAAATTGCTTGCTTCGGAATAAAGTAGCGCAAACAACTTTACGCTTTACGAAAGTTTTTTCAACCGCGTTATCCTTCTGTCCCCGCTGAATCGCGTGTCGCGCTTCGCGCGGTGACACGACACGAAGCGATACGCGTACTTACATTCTCGGATAAAAGTGAGTTTTTACATTCTGCATTTTTTTAACGAGCTCGCTGATAGCTGTAGAAATTCCGTTGTGCGAGAGATTACATAGTTGCTAACAATAACACGTTCGCGCCGTGATAGTTTACTGCAGCATTTACTTTCTCACAGTAAAATAATTGCCACGTCGCGCGTCGTAAAATCAGATACACTTCTCGAGCTGTATTTGTATTTGTGATGTCTATAACACTTGCCTATAACACTGGCGTTTAACTGATGCATACAAATAAAATACAGCGCGTATCTAGTTAGCGTTATTTCGATTTTACGGACCTATCAATGAAAGTTTAATGCAACTCTTCATGGATTCATATAACTATAACATAAATTCTGCTTCTGTTGGTTATGAATTTATCTCGGTTTACGTGTAGGTACTCCGCATCCTCCAACTCTGCCAAACATCGAAATATTCCTGTTTATAAATGCACATTTTCCTTCATTCAATTGAATGTTATTTTATCAGTTTCTGCATACTTTATTATACCTATATATTAATTAGAACGCATGCCAGATTTTCAAAGTATTTTATATTATAATATTGCATGTAAAACATCGTGGAAATGTTCAAAGTTCAACATTCAGTGTTGCCAAAGTCTACCTTTTACACTGATAATCGACATCCAGAACCTTCGTTTAGTTAGAATGCCTCAAATAAAAGTTTGGATACTTTTCAAATTAGTTTAGAATCTATGCAATTTATAATATAAATATTATTATTATTATCTATAATATGAATAATAGTAAAATAAAAATCCTTAGTGATTAGCCTAAAACATATGACAGATCAATCAAAAATTGCTTAAATAGTATCTAAATGTGAGAAAGTCCAGATTAGAGAAATTCTAAGTTAAATAGTGATCATTTATATTTTCGAACACGCATTTACGCGTAAACGGTTAAAATACGGCGCGCATTGTTGCGCGAATGACCTCCAGTTTGCAGCTCTTCTACTGGTATATTTGCTACTTCCTGAGGGCATAGACCAGAGTTTTTGCCTTGGTGCATTAGGAACGCGATATTTCAAGCCCTGGACCCAACATTGGCCCCGTCTCCTCACCCGCGTGCTTCGCACACGGACTTGCGAAGACACACATATGCCCCACACGCACACACACACATACAGTATCCCTTTTCCCTAGTCCCCGTAAAACCACCGCGGGCGGTTCTGTCTGGTTGGCTCTGGTTTAAAAACAATCGCTATAACCGCGATCCCCGGGCGGTTTTAGCGGGTGAAACAACGCCGAACGCTGACCCGCAGAGCGGCGGAAGAACTTTTCGCTGACTTGAGCCGGCTCGAGTTCCTCCCGTGAGAGAAGATTTCGCATTTAATGGCGTTTTGTAGCACGGAGACCTACTCGTCGTTTCGATTATCCTGTTGTTATATCGGAAAAAAAACTACCTACGTTATTTTTTTCTTACAACGATATTTTTACGTTTCCCGTACTATAATCGATCGATAAATTTTTAAACATTGAAGAAAACGGCAGTATCTTTGAAATGACAGATTCCTGTAGTTACATTTCCACGCTTATAAGCAGCATTGAAAGATATTCTTCTCTCATAGACATACCGATGGGAAAGAAAGAGTCCCTGACGATAAGGCATACAATTCATACTCTTTTAATACAATTTTATAATATTTCTTTGCGCATAAAGTTTATTTCAACCACCTGTGAGTCACGATTGTCATATGAAACATAATAGATGGAAATTTATTGTTTCTCTTAGGGTTACAATCACAGCTTATGCTCTCTAATATGTACATAAAAGATCTAAACTTATTTTCATGTTTCTTTTTCATACATTGGACGTAATAATGTAATCATTAGATAATCATCAAAAGAATCGCAATTTAACTGGAGCTAGGAGTTTTATTTCTCTTTAAATCTATCTGGTGTGTGTTATCTTATATCTCGATTGCAAGAAAAGTTAGGATACCATTTTTTAAAGCTAAGATATCAACAATACAAAAGCTAAATCTAATTTTTGCCAACTGAATAAACTAGTCGCTCCAATTTTCAATAAAGAATGGTCTATCACGAACTACGTTGACTGAAAAGTTTTCGATAGAGTTTTTCAAAGGTATCAGCCACATTCAATTGACCGGATCTCTGCTCCATAGTCGCGACCATTTTCGCAAGTATTTATCGCCGCTCCTTCCGGTTCCAGATGATGCATCGATATCCGCAAGCACCGTGGCACGCACATTTACGGATGCTGCGGTCCATCGAATTTCCTGCGTTGCGGCATATTTTATGACATCGATGTATATTCCATTAATCATCTTATAAAAAAGGATATTAATATTTTCGATCTCAGTTGCGAGTTCTTGGCGAGAGTAGTTAATGTAATATTCGTGCGCAATCTTAGATCATTATGACGCGTCGTTATTAAGTCCCAGGGTCCTATTTCGGCACGTACACAGCCACGAGCTATACATACATTAACAATGTAACACAAGTCCGCTGTAAATCTCAGTTTAATCGTCGCAGTTACGTACACTCTGCGGCAATAACTGTAACCGTCAACTCAGCTCGTCGTTTTCGACAACGACAAACTGGTGCGACCTTTCTAAATGCTTAACTCGCGCACGAAAGAGCTCGGTCGTGCTAGGGAGCTACCAATGCCCGGTTCAGCGCTTACGAGTGAATTTATAGACGGGGGTTGCATCGACGCGACGGTCGGCCCTCCGTTTCCAACACTAAAGCCGCATTCGTATTTATAACCGGCGCCGAGAGCACACCGAGCAAAGCGAACAATCCCCCAAAAACGTTTAATGCCACGGCTAAGCAGCAGAAATTTCACCGATACCTCGCCGTCGCGCGGTATATTTTTTTGCTTCTTTCGCCCACAACACGCTCGCGATCGCAGCTGAAAGCTTGCATCCGGCGGAAACTATAACGTGGTATTGCGAACGCGGACGTAGGATTATCGCCGTACTTATATGAAAGTCCACTCGAGCGCGTCCGATGTGCACGCACGTGTTTCGAAAGTTGCTGGAAATGTGCGAATTAGCTATGCGGAAATGACGAGTTTTTAAGTGCAGAGAGGAAGAGAGAGAAGTATCGTTCCGCGCAGGGAACAATGCAGCGTCTGCACCGACGCAGATTTAATTTCTGCTTGGTCGGCTCTTTTTTTTCTGATTCGGCGTAAGTACGCGGGTAGTATAGTCCCGTATTTTTATTTCTAGACATCGCCAGACGCGCGATATTCAAGGTACGTCTATTACCGTTGTTTTTCTCCTCTACAAAAGAGGGAAACCAGACTACAAAAATATGGAGCTTCACGTTTATTTGTATTACGTTGAATTGGGCTTGCTGGGAGGCAGCATAAATGAATTGAAACAACCCGAGGCAGACGAATTTGTCAACAAAACTCGTCGTCTCGTGAATGGAAAAGTTGAATGAAAACTTCTCACGGGGCGCAACTTCGGATTAAACGAACCGCGCTTGCGGCGAACAACAAGCCTCGGGTTAACCAAGCCTCAGACTATCAAAGTTCTATCGTTTTTGCATATCGGATTCATGCAAATACACCATACGCCAAATCTTTCCGCATCTTGAAACGTCTTACAGAAAACACTCGCGATCGATAAATGCAAGACATTTCAGAGAGCTGCCGTCTAACTCTTTTCATTTATGGACTTGTTTAAACAATTTGTTATGCTTATTTTCGCGATATAGTATGACAATCTATATTAACGTTTGTTTATAATCTTACAGCAATTTTACAAGTTTATAACATTAAGCCTTTGATACTTCTACCGTACTAAATTCGGCGATACAGCGAGGTATCCTCGAGGTAAATGCACGGATCTTTGGATTGTAAGTGGCACGCTCGAATTGAAATCGGCTTTACGTTTCTACGGATGTTCGGCATTAAGCCAAAGCCGATTATGATAACTCGTCTATCTCATCCGTGATAGCTATAAGGGGTTGACTGTTCGCGCTGAAGGAAGCTCTGCTTCTCCCCGATCGTGATGCAAATTGGCCCGTGCTCGGTAACCCCTGTTGACCGCAGCCGATTAACGAGCACTCGCGAATCGTTAACTAAGATCCGATACGACAAATTAACGTGAACAGTAAATCTGTGATACGACAAAATTAACGTGATCAATATATCTGTGATACATCAAGTGCTATAAATGAATAATATACGGAAATGAACATAACGTATATAATATCACGTTGCGTGAAGAAACGTGCTTTTTTGAAACATAGAAATCTTTTTATATCAGAAATAAAATAAAACAAAAAATAAGTGTGTAAAAGATATAACATAACGAATAACGGAAAATTAAGAAATTAATATTTTTGAAACACGATTGAGAGTGCAGATGTTCCGATTTGCCAGGAAAAATTTTCTCCAAAAAGTATATTAGCCGTTTATCGATTTCATAATGCGCTTAAGCGATTACGATATTAATCACTCGAGTAGTCTGTTAGATGCCGGGATCAGATATGTATACATATAGCAGAACTCCGACATTACTACTATGAAAATAGATCGACGTTAATAGCGGCACTAGCAAGCTTCGCAATTTCTCCAACAATATATTGCATAGTTCTGAAATTGCATAGTTCTAAAACCAAATGATATTCTACGTTGTAGATGATATCCTATCTTTCCCCCCACGTTGTGAAGTTTTTTTATTATATTTAAAAATGGCTGGATTCTGCAATGTATTCTATTTTACTTATTGTTAGTTGTTAAAATTTTGCGTCAAACTCTCGCGTTTATTTCAGATTAACGCCAGTAGTGTTAGAGCGAACAGCAGCCCCAGCACACACTCCATTTTTACTCAATTTACTTGCTAGGTTTGTCAAAATTAGTCGAGCGTAAAAATGTTACGATTGTCGGACTAGGAAAATGGTTTTTGTGGAATTCAATACAACGTGTACCTACGTAGTTACGTACGCGTGCACGTCGACGCATATGCATGTCCCTGTTTGTATACGCATTATACATATTTATAGGGAACAAAACGATATAAACGCGGGAGAAAAGGGGGAAGGGTGGCAAGTGCGAAGCCAATTAAAGTGCAAATGCATGGAGATGCGGGTGGAATGCCAAGCAGCTGACCGGGAAACTATAAAACCAAAACTCAACGAGGCTAGTCAACATCCATCATATCAACACATTGAATTTGTCAAAAGAAAGCAGAAAAATAAAATGGGAAAAAGAAATAACAAAAGCAAACAATAAAAAATAGTGAAGTGAATAAAATTAATGTAGAAAATTTTATATACATATATGCATAGGCAGTTTAAACATTACATGCATCCGCGCGTAATATAATACGTAATATAATACGTTTGAATGGATGGAATCGAGAGCGGAAAAAATACACCTGAAATTGGGAATTATTGTAAAAATAATCAAACGTAGGTCCGTATAAACGAAACTTATAACGATTGCGTTGAATTACGATTTTACAATATTTTTTGGGTAGCTGCATTCAAAAAGCTGTTGATATGAAACATTTTAAGCTCTTAATTTAGCGTCCTATTTCCAACGTGAAAATGTATTAAATCATATTCTACAGAGAATACATTAATACACTCTTGATTTCCGACGATGGGAAATAGAATTTATTAAAAAGTCAATCGGTGCGCGCGGACGTGAAAAGAACACGGCAGTTTCGAAATTATGCAGCAGCAACGACCGGGGCACGGCTGGTACGACCTGTTTCAGCCAGATATTAAGGTTAATAAATGAAACATAACAGGATTTCCACACGCCAGTTGCACATGGCGGAAGTTGCAGCGTAGCCAGCCACGCTTTTGCTTTGCAGGGAATTCAAGCGCTCTCCGCTAGTTGAGAATCGATCAGCGCAAAGTCGTTTCATATGAAACTGGTAGAAGCCCGCATTATTGGAAATCAGCTTACCACGTGGCACCGACTGCAAAGTAACAAATTATCGTATATGACACTTGCCATTGTCGATTCAATATCTAGCAAGCAGAATCTGATCCGTTAAACTGCAAAACGTTCAAAGACACATTTCCGTCAATATCAGCAATAAATTCGATCCGATCGACTATCGGAGCTTGTAATTTACAAATGCTATTTATTATACTGCATTAATCCTTTTACATCCAATATTCTGAATAAATCTCTTTTATATTTCTAACATGCAAACATATTTTTAATGTTAATATTGTTTCTTTATAATATAAGGATTTATTCGGAGCTATAATTTAAATTCTTTAACAGAATTTGCGATTTTAAAGTGGAAAGATAAATAACATAAATGTGAACTTGTGAAATATATCTCTGAACAAAAAAGAAATTGATTCGCGAAGAATTAAATATTTCAGAGCGTGATCACAGGTCTATGATAGAGTAGCTTTAACTGTAATAATTTTAATATGTTTTAAAATCTTTGTATTCTCTCGTGAAATTTTAAAAATTATCGTAAATTTCTCTTGATAAAGATTTCACGCAGTGTCATAATATTTCGTTTCAGTCGATCGAAAGTTGAGTGTGAAAAAGATATGATAAACATCTACTAGTTCTCGTAAATCGGCGTATGCAATAAATCTGGATGAAATGCTAAAGCTCGTTCTTCCGCCTTAAGTCGAGCGAAGCAGAATCGCACTACGCTGAACGTGACCAAAGGAAAGAATACGATAGCCCATTCCTTTAAAGCTCGAAACTATAGTATAGGATTACGGTTATGGTGTGCTCTCGCGGAAACCTGTTCGATATCGCGGAATAACGAGCACATGGGTTCGAAAGTGTTATTGAGGTTACATAGCTCACAGTCATTGAGAATCTAATGCGTTATTGTGGCAAACTGTGGTAGAAATTGATATTCCAAATAAAAACGATACCAAAAAATTTGATTTTTTATAAAGATGTATATGCAGCACATTTTCAAAATTACCAATAAAATTCATAATAATAAAATATAAATTTGGTTCAAAATAGTTCTTCTTGAAACATTCTGTGCTTCGAACCGTGTTCTGTTCGAGTAAATTTATCTGTTAAACACACAATGACGACTTCGTAAACATTGCGAAATTTATGCTTCAAATTCCTGGCTTGCATGCGAATTATACCGTTATCGCCGAGTTTCGGCCGAGCAGTTTCTGTCAAGTGACAGAAGATAATGAACGACCTTTGAGGGACCACATCCTCTGTTCCGTCTATTATCATGGTAATACCGTCAGCTTTCGCCCTACCGTGAGCAGCTGTGCGAAAGGGCTCTTCGGACACAGCAACGGGTGCGTTTAAACGAAAATTATTAGATACCTGCGACGGCCGACCACATACGGTAGACTGCGGAGACGACCATTACGGCAGGTCGGTCCGCGGAGTCGGATGCATCCCCCGATCTACGTGGCGGGCTGATCGGATCGGTGGAATCGAGCAGCGTCGACTTCATTAGAATTTAACGCCGTGTAAAGTGAGCACTAAGTGGATCTCTTCGTTCGGCTGTCATCCGCTGCACCTGCAACCACGATTTTCCGTGGGTTACCCTAATTGCATTCGCGACACCTCACATTTTTGGCGTGTCCCCGATCTCTCTGGCTGTGTGTCACCCGTTTTTCAAGCAAACTCTGTTTCTGAATTTTTTATTTTTTTACGAAAGGTCTGAGGTCTGAGCTGTTCGAAAAATAGGACTTCAAATTTAGCGCAATAAGTATTCCGAGTTCATATCGTACATACTTGTCTTTATTTTTTTTTTTTTTTTTGCGGATTTATAATTATTGTCGCCACAGATTTGTCTAATTTAGAAAACTTAAACTAGATAAAGAGCATGTTATTGAATCACAGCGAGTATAGCTAACATAATATAATTAGCCTATATACTATTGTGACGTATATGTATAATTATATCGCATTATAATAAATTATAAGTGATTGACATTATATCTACTGGTGATTGCATCTACTTTATTAATCATTCCGTAATATTCCAAGTTTACGAGAAACGCTAATCTATATCTAATAAACATACTGTGGGTGGACGGTACCGTGTATCATGTAATCGCTTATTATTGGTTGCATAGCTTGCTAATCGGAACCACATCGGTTATAAGATAACTTTATCACGTGCATAACATGATTTACGTGTACACAGTATCATCTACGCCCGAAGCGAATATACGCAAGTTTAACACGAAGATGGTATCACTTATATTCGCGCGTGTTTTTCCGCGTCACTGAAGCCTGTTTATTAGTACAAAAAATACTCCCGTTTTACATATTTATTAGTAGAGTAAAATTAATTTTTGCTTTGGTGAATCGAAGTATATAATTTTTTTGCTACAATTCATAATTTAATGAAAAATAACGCGATAGAAATATAACTAACACGTGAAGCCACGTATGAATAATACACTGATTATAACATTGGAAAAATAATTGCTTTTCCCTGCGGATAGCTCACGAAAAAGCTCATAAAATAATATTGAGTTGAGAGTGGCTATCCAGTGGCTATCTGTAATAATATCCATTTAATAGCCGTCAGCCTCTGAATAATCGAACAGAAAGCGCAGCATCCGTGAGTGAACGCTATGGCAACAGTAGGATATCCCAGAGGATCTGGAGAGAGGAAAACTGAGAGAGCGCCACAAAAGCCCACCCGAAGACGTCTTTGTTTACTCCAGGCTATCTCCGTTCGCGTTTTCGTCTTTTCTCCGATTCCCCTCGCGCTCACTTTCGGTTCCTTCTTGCGGCGCGTCTCCGCTCCTTCACTATCCGAGTATCGCCAGTCCTTATCCCCTCGAATCGCCTTGCAGTCCTGGCAAGAGTCCTTTTATCTCGACGATATCACGCTCATCCCCCTCACTCCACCCGTTTAAACAAACTTCTCTGTAATCGAACCTGAATTGATGGATTAAAAATCCAATTGCGAATATCTCTTTTCCTCTCTTAATTCTTCCATTTTCTTTCGTCATCATCTAACATCTGTTTTATGTCTCACTCAGTGCGCCGTAAAATTCCTTCAAATTCTTGCGACATCTTGCGAGAGACGCGCACCGCTAGTTGATATCCGCGACTGGGAAGAATCATGTAAAACGAGCGTTTTTCCAGAATACGTTTCCACCATTGCAGCATCGACGCTCACAATGCGATATCTATAGTGGTAGAAGTAAAAGCAGCAACAGCAGCAGTAGCAATGGCAGCTGCAGCAGCAGCAATAAAGCTTGCTTTATTTTTACTATCCCTCCAGCCAAGTACCGCCCCGTATTTCCTCGGGATATTGACATATCGGGGGTGCCGGGGCTTCTCCTCTTAACGCCCTTTTTACACTGGCTCGGAATTTATGTCTTCTTCCTCCTCTTTTCGTTCCGCCCTCCACTCTCTTCACCCAGCCATCCTCATCTTCTCCGCCTCTCCATCTCGTTCTCCATCGCGCTCTCCTCTATCTTCCTCGTCTTGCTGCTCGTCGACGGAATGACGGGTTCTCCTCTCGCACGCATTTTTCGATTCTCGTCCTCTTCTCGCGTTTCTCGGACAATCAATCATGTACGCGTATCTCCGCGTTCGCAGAATCAACCAAAAATCTCTATTAGTAGCCGCACCCTCCTCGATTCTGCCGATCATTCGGCAGTAGAATGACGCAATTATTACTGGCAACGATCCATTCATCGAGCACTTTTTCAGCAAACGTTATTTGGATGTAAAGTCACGGATTAGGAATCCTGAGAAATGGATGATACCGAATTTTTTGAGCGGCAATTAATTCGAGAAGGGATAGAAATATGTAATCCCGAACGTAATATAAGAAGCCCGCGACGCTTACTTACCACTTGCCTACGTAAAAATCTGATTGTTGCCTTTATTGATATTTTATTTTACAAAAAGTGTTGTGTTTAAAGCCTTCTTTCGTTCTTTTCGCGATTATCGAAATTGATTTTAAAAGTACAAGTAGAAAATATTTCGTACTATATCACGATGCAAGATTGATCAGGCAAAACACGCAACGACATCTCTTCTATCCCGAAGCGAGGTGTTAAAGACTTTTGCCAAGGTCGAATTCCGCAGAGTCAGCTAACAAGACGTTCACTAACTTTTTGCGCAATCGGGCGAGAAGTTTTCTCTTCTCTCTCTCCGTGGAATACCGCATGCAGTTCGGAGGACAGAGGGGACCTTTATACTATATTAATAACCGTGTTTTTGCCGGTTTATCGAGCATGTTCGGAACATCGCCGCGAATGAGAGGCATGATAAAAACGCGAAAGCGCCGCGAGCGCAAGCCGGTCAGTGAACGCGGAAAAACAATGAACAACCGTTCGTCAAGGGGGTTGTATCCTTGCTTCCTTGCCCTTTGCCTTCCCTCTCCCCTCTCGCTCTCTCATTTTTCATTGCATTTCTATTTATTAGTGCCATGGGACATATGGCTGCGTAAAGGTGCGTTGTAAAAAAAAAAAAAAGAGAGCGTCCTGCAGCCGCTACGAGAGGAATGTGAGGGATGAGAGAATGAGAGAAGCGCGAAAGAGCCACGAACACGGCGGCGAAAAACGCAATATCGTGCCGGGAATGTCAAGCAGAATGAAAGCAGATCGAGTGGACGTTCAAAATCGTCCGACAAAGCTCGCGGACCGTTCACCCAGGATTGAGAGTCTTCCAGTATGTAGCTTCGATTGCTGAAAAGCACACGACTGTGTCTCGTTACGGGCATTCGGATTACGGCCGGAGGATTGCAGCTAGCGACCGTGGTCGATTATAGGTCAACTTTATTTGACATCGATGAACATATACAGTTACGACAGTTAAACGATTCGCTGACGCGCGGTGTATTTCGCTATTCTCATATTCTGTTATTTGCATATCGGGTATGTAATCCCGTCGTACACATTTCTAGGATCAATAAAGTGCTTGTGTGCCGATTAATCCCTATGCAACAGGAGTATCGGAGACATTATTGACAGTATATTGCCCGTTATCTTCATACAATATTTACCCATGTCGATCAAGATACAAATTCGATATTGGCGCACCAAATATAATTTTGCTCCGCTAATTTAAAAATAATAAAAAAATCTTAATTTTTATGCGTAATAATATTAATGAAAATTTCGTATCACCGCTAATTAAAATTCCTGCGCACCGATTAAAATGTTGGGATCAATAATTCATAAATTTTTAAATGGTATTATAAAAATCTCAAGCTACCGAAAGTTATCGGGAAAATTACATTTGCTTTAAATTTGCTTTATACTATAATTATTATTTTGCTTTAGTATAAAAATTCTATCTTTTACTTAACAAAATATTTTTACCGAGATATTACTATTTAAGGGTATAATTTCTACAAACACGTATCTTTTATAATTTTTATAAACATGTCTTACTTGCATACATATCTTTATTGCAAAATTTGATGCTATTTTTTATACATTTAATATGATCTTACATTAATCGGCTGTACTCGTATATTGCATAAAATGTGCGACGTACAGACCAAAATGTCCTCACGAACAGTTTTCTTCATAAAGGGATGTATCTTTTTTTTTCCAGGTCAAGTTGACCTCTGGACACAGAGCACCACCGGCTGCGCCTGCAGCTTTAACTCATCCAGCACTGATTGCGCTTGTTGCGTACCGTCGGGCGGCTGCAGCTGCGGCGCAGCTTCGCCCGATAGATGCGCTCAATGCGGCTTGGAGCAGCATTGCGCGAATAGTAAGTATCATTAAGTTAATCTTGACGTGAAGCAAAATTGAGTTTCTTGTTGAATAACGCTTGTTGTAACGTTTTACTACGAATGAAGATTTCTTCGTGTAACTACATTTGATGCAGACATTAATTAAAACTATTGCGACCAACTGGCGCATTATACACGGAAATAATTTTTTGTTATATTTTACCCTTAAATTCACTACAAACTTGGGACAACTTGGCAATCAAGGAATTTTTAAAATATACAGAAGACATTTTACAAACAACGTGATAAAAATTACCAAGCAGAAGAATTATTGAAATTTCCTAGATATATTTTAGTAAAATTAATAAAACATTTTATATTTTAATGTAATAGATATTAATATTTTTTTTATTATGGCAGATATTAATCAGAATGGCTCGCATAAAATTCTTGGTGATACATGTTGTCCCACAACTACCATGATTTCAGGGTAAATTTCGAGAGAAATTCTCTCCGTATACGTTTTAGGGAAAGAGATATATCTCTCGCGCACTTTAATATGCATGCATGTAAAGCGTATAAATGTAAAATTTATTAATCTTGTGAGCGGTAAACGAAAATTCTTTCTCACTGTCGCCTTGCACCGCTTTTTCTGTCCGCCGACGATTAACTAACTGACTATTTGGTCTCTCGCGGTGTCTCGGTCCTACGAGGAAATATAATTATGTCGTATCAAAAAGACATGGCCGATCTCTTTGAGTCTGTGCCGACGTTAGAAACAAGATTCGCGCCATTAACCCACTTGCCTCGTGCTGCTTCTCGTTTGCAGCCGCTCGTGTCGTGCGAACAAGTGGAAATTAAAGCGCTTGCCGCGGCAAGTGAGTCCCTTTGGAAGCGGCCCACGGGACGGCGCGGTGCGGAGAAAACGGGGAGGCGTGATTCAAAAGAAACGGGGAAGCGAAAGAGAACGGGAACGTTTATAAGAGGATGAGCGCTCAAAAGACTCGGCAAATGCGCTCAAAAGACACTAAGATATCTGAGGAAAAGAAGGCGAACGAACGTTTGCGGGCTCGCTTTGCACGATAGAATAAATCGGTATCGAAGAAATTACTTCTGCGTGCCGTCCATTCGACCTTTCTTTCTTATAACTAATCACTCTTGACGAAGTTCTTATGCTCCATCCATCTAACCTTTCTTTGCGCTAATTACTTGGGGCGATATTGCCTTCGTGTTCCATCCATCAAATTCTTCTCTCCTCGGATTTCTTTTAACATCACAGCCATCACAGGATATATATACGTGTACATGAGCGCGTAGGTAGATTTCGTAGAGTTAAAAGGGTTCACAAAAAAAGGGTTATCTTTTTGGCGCAAGCTTGTAGGATTATTTATATTGTAAATACAAATTTTTTAACGAATATAAAAATCGATGTTTTTGATATATCTTAACAAGATTAAATATTTCTATGTAATAAAAATTGGATTTTTTTAAAATTTGGATTTTTTATTAGATTTTTTATTTTTAAAGAACTAAAATTATGCACGATAAAAGAATAGTTTATAAGAAGTCATAATAAATCTAAAATTTTTAGTAAGATTTACGTTTCTTTAATGTAAATTTTGGACTTATTTTATTTAAGATAATCAAAAAACAACAATATTAATGGCTTCTTGTCAAAAGGAAATAATTTCCATGAAATATAATGCTATACGGTTTAGGTTTAGAAGATAGATATTCGCATCATAATCACGGAACATTCTGCACAACATCCTACGGGAAGCAATTAAGAATCAAATTACACACTATGGCAGATTGCCTCATAATATTGCGCCAAGCTGTCGCGACTCGTCGTCGCCCAAACAACACGGCTGCACAGAGACGCGCCAATGAAACTGTACAAGCAAGAAAAATCGTTATTAGCCGCACTTCATTTTTCTTTGCGCCTCTCCGTTGCCATATCTCTCGCACGGTCAGGTTTTCGCGCAAGACCGTAAAAATTCGATATCGTAAAATAAAAACAAAATTAAAATGTAATTATATTGTATACGATATTCATATTTCCTAAAATTAAGAAGTGAAGAATTATAAAGAATATATGTATCGGTTACGCAGTATTAATTCACGTATGACGCGCACCGCATCGCTATTCGATTGTATTTTTATACAAGCATCGTTTTGTTCCGTTTCAGTGTGCAACATAACATTGGACAGCAGGCAGCTGTTCAGCAAATCGGATCGTGGCTTCGGGCAAATAAAGTCGCCGTATCTTCAAGGGCCCTCGAGGTGTACATACAGATTCGTGCCGGATACCGGGCAGCGGGTCGAGCTGCAGATATATCGACTGGTTTCCATCGGCCGACACAACGGCACCGCGTAAGTAGCTTTTCGGTGACGCCTTTCTTTCCATCCGCTCGTATCGCTTAACGGCACCCTTTCGCGCCCCCGTGCTTCTTTATTGCCGCGACCGTAAACTTTATGGGAAAATATTCCCGGCGCCTATATATGACTTCCGCCCGACACATGCGTCTGTAAACTTACGCCACCTCACCTTGAGCCCAAGTAATTTTGAATACATAATAAAGCATATGGGCACTAAGAAAATGGCCTAGAATCTACTTGGATATTTTATGTTATTTAAGAGGCACTTTCCGATAGATTTGAAGTTCTTTTTTCTTATGATGATAAATCGCATATATACATATGTATGTTAAAAAACGTAGAATATTCTCTCAAAGACTCTCTAAAAATATTTTAAACACGTTTATCGGTCAGTAACTTGCAACTTTTTCGTTGCACAAAGTAACCACCGTTCGTGAAACCTTCGTCCCCACTTTTCTCGCTCGTGTAAGTAGTTGAAGAGCGGACAGCGTGGACCGATATGATTGAAAATCGCTCTCGTCGATGGTCGTTTCAATTTATCATACTTCCGCTCTTACGAGACGATAGCTCGGCTCTCAAGCCCCTCTCGACTATGGATTGAAGGAGGAGCTGAGAAGTCGGGAGTAATGCCGGCGGAACTACGAAGAACCGGGGAGGGTTGGGGGAGAAAAATTACTGTTTTCAGAAAGCCCTCCGGCATCCCTGACCCCCGCCACACACGAACTCGTCCACTCCGACCACGTTCATGGGCAAACTTCGTGGCGGGTGGAAAAGGCCTTCGACAAGCCCCTGGAAAAGTTCTTACAATTTTTCGACAGGCTCTTCACTCCAACCCCCGCGCTCTCGGGCTCCAGTGTGCCACGACGACGAAGTCGGGGGAGCTTACGACGCGCCGAGCATCATATGAGCTTACTCTAGTGGCTTCTGTTCCCGTTCCGGAATACGCAAAACGCGCGCGACCATATATATATATATATATATACAGAGCGGATGTGTGCTTACGATATGCACGAGTTATAGCGGCACGAACGAAAAATATACTCCCCCATACTCTCGTCATTGTTATCTTCCTTGAGAGAAACTACATTTCCGTTAAATTTTCAGCGGCAGTCCTGTCGTCATATCTGAAAATAACTTACGTCGAGCGATTGAATTTTGTAAATCAATTATTATTAATACTTGCATAAATATTCACCAACGTTGGACAGGATAATTATTTGACTCGCAGAAGTAATAATTTTATTAGTAATTATTTTTGGAAACACATAAGTATGTATATGTTATCGATTAAAGGAAATATTCAAGATTAATTTTTGACCGTAAAAAATTGTCGGTCTTCTTTACAGAAGTCTGGGTGAGCGCGATTAAACGATTTTAAATGTTTCTAAATTACTCGGTACGCGTAAAATACAAATTTGCATAATTTTCATGTATTACGCTTCCAAATAGTAAGACTCTAAACTATAATATCTACGCTAGAAGCTAAAAGCGCTGCGTTAAACGCATATAAAAGATGCAGGAGCCCACACTTTAAGTCCACTTGTTAGCGAGGAAACGGCTGGTAAGCTAGGGGTGAAAAATATCGTTACTCTTGCCTGCGCGGTCCAGATCGTTCGCGTTTTCTTTCGTTTTCCGTACACTGCGCTCTGAGAAACTGCAACGACCGGAAGAAACAGCGCCGCCCACACGAACCGTACCGCGCAAATCCTTCTACATGGAAAAATATTGGTACTTGATCGGCTTTATCGTAGAAAATCCTGCGAAATTTTAGTATTACTTCTGAGCGGAATCCTTGAGAAATTTTGCGGTCCATTTGCGACGCGCCTTAAGAATCGACGCGAGGAATGTCACGCGAAAGAGTAGAAAACAGTGAACTGAAAGTGTTCAAACAATCATTTGACAGATGAGCTTCAAATTTTATATCGCCATCTTTTTGTGTCATTGAACGTAAAATTGCAGCAGATTGATGTATTGACGAGTGATGTGCAGGAAAAATATATTCGCACGTGTTGAATCTATTAAAAATGTATGTTCGAGACGTGTATAGGTATAATATTGTACATAATTAAGATAATAACACGCGTTTAAACGAGTATTTTGTCGCAAAATTTTGGTCATTAAATTGTGTGTGCGCACTCTTTCGCGAGACATTCACGTTCAACATTTACGAATGAGATTGAAATAGCCGGTTTTCATAGTTTACGTAACGCATGACGCTGAATTAATATCACACCGGACCGTAGCATATAGGACGGAGTTGGTGGAAATATGACAAACGACACACGTTACATGCGCGGTCGTGTAATACGTGTGTAGTTCATGCTCGTTAAGTTATAATTAATGTAACTTTCCGAGCCCCATTATGTAGGATGCCATAACAGGTTCCTTGTCCTGTTCCGTATCACGTTCATCACATCCTTCAAAGAACAAATGGTTGATTACTGATTATGAAGAATTATTATTACAGAATGTCCCGTGTTTTAACAGCAAAACTGTGTGTCAGTGTATTTTGTGGATAAAAATAAGAAAAAATGTTTTGTAAACATACAATTATAAAATTTTTGCCAAATTCACAGTTTATACAGTTTCTTTTCGGAAAAGTAAAGGAATCAGATTTATTCTTTTTTCTTAATTATATCCCGAATTAATTAGACTTCTTATTAAATTGGATATCTGTTTGTGGCAGTCATCGCATTTTACAGATATTTATGCTTTGCACAAGTCGCTGTGCGTTTATATTGTTCCTTCGTCCTCTCGACAAATGCTGTCTCACGTACGCAAATCGTCTATCTTACCGCTGTCCCATACAGTCGGACCTTCCGGGGTCCTTCTCGAGCACTCATAGGAGCTTGATAATAGAACGTGAATTTCGAGAAATGGAACAAAGCACGGGCCACTCGGGTATCCCGTGTTCCAGACCGAAAACCGGAAGATGTAGGTGCTCCTAATCCCGAATGCCGAGCCATGGTCACCGCGATGTACGTGCACGTTCTCGATGAGACACAATTGGGTCAGGTCCTCGGCTGGACATGCACTTCATTCCGTGAATGTCCCTCGAATGACCCGCACGGTACGATTTCAAGTCCGATATTAAGTGACCGTTATAATGAGAAATATCCTCGAACGAAAATCGAATAAACGGCATCGAATAAGATCTCTTCTTCGCAAAGTTGCGCATTGTAACATTTGCATTCCGCTCTACGATATTATAGCTTGTAAGCGAAGCTATTATTTTAACATACTTTTAAGTAGATATAAGTAACGGATATATCGGCAATGTTATTATGTTTTCCTCTTTTAAATCAAAACAATACAATAATAGATCAACTAAAACCACGAAGCTGCAGGGAGCCTAGCGAATTTAAAAGCCCGTAGGCATAATTCTCTCCAGTTCTCGAGAATTGATTTGCGCGAAAATAACGCGCAGTACGCTAAAATCCGCAGAGATATCGCTTTTGGACGCACTCAAATTAACCGTGCGGAATTAATTTACGGGCTTTATTGAACAAATATCATACTTTCCCACTCGTAAACTTCCGACTGTGCGTATTCTCGAAAATTAGTTCGCATAATACAATTGACATGCAGACAATACATTCGCGTGTGTGGTCCGAGATCGCGCAAATTAAACATGGGATACGCCATCAATGTTCCAGAGATCATTCCCTCGCTGAATGCTTGTGCCATCTTTATAATTCTCTCATTTCAATAATATAAATGTATCTCTATATAACTATCTACTCACCCATAAAGTTAATTAATTCACAATAATGAATGGGGAATGTCCGTAAAGGAAATAATACTCTGTTCGAGAGAAACTGAATGAATCGAATATTCATTTGTGAAATTGAATGATTGAATGATCAAATAGAGGAGGATGGAGGGAGGATTAATTTAGATAGACGCGGATATATTTATTCAATCCACGGGAAGCCATATAGAGACGGCCCATAAAGTAATAAGCCAACTAATGAAAGTCCGATGTATGAAGAACTCGCCGTTTCGTCGAAAATCGTGTTCCCGCCAATCTGATGGACGATGAAAAATATGTGAAGTTAATTAAAAAATATCTCATGAATAACGCACGAATTATCCTGCATAAAGTAACTCGTTATGCGCGCTCATCCCTGCTTTCTCTCTTTCTCTCTCCCTCTCACTCTCGTGAGAGACGTTAACCTGCAGAATGCTGAAAAATTGCCTTTGCTGTAGCGACGGCGTACACACCGCCCGTAATTAATTCATCGCGATATCGCGCGAGAGGAGAACTCTCGCATTACCCATGAGGTATCCCGCGAATATTCCAGCTGGCTTGTTGACGGATGTGCATGCGACGCGCAGCCCAGGGAGAGAGAGAGAGAGAGCGTGGATTTTCGTTCGTCAGGCTGGAAAGTGCCGAGAAAAGCGCTTCTCCACACCCTCTCTCCTCACCATACAACCCACTCTTCCGCCCTCTCATCCTTATACTTCACTCTTCCGTCTTGTCGGCTCGCGTACATGCGGTCCGGAAAGGGTGTGAGCGACAAAATTACGTCGCTCAGCGGAATACTATTAAGTGAGGATAGCGGAATAGAATGAGTCCCGCGGGTGATGGATGACCTTAATTTCGCTATGATTACCGGCGGCTCGGGAATTTGTATGAAAATCGCTCGGGGCCGCTTCTTTCATATGATCCCCTTCTTCGCGCCTTCGATCACTCTCCCCCGACTTCTTCTTGCCGCTCCGCCTTCCCGCATCTCTCGTTCTTTCTTTCTTCCTACCGCAACTGCCGCCACCGCTTTCAGATTAATACCCCTTCGCTCTAATTTCGTGTCCCGCGGTAGACGTCTCCCCATAGAATCGTACACGCCTTTCAGAAATGAGAAATTACATCGATATTTAATGATGTAGATTAACAGTTCGGTTAGCAGCTTGTTAAAGCGTGACAGCGATCGAAGGATTAAAGGAAAAGAAAAGAAAGAAAGAAAGAAGAATACTTTCCGACAGGAAAATACTAGGAAAGGAAGATGAGATAAGCTTGTAAAGTCTGTTATCCGTAAAACTGACACTTTAATCAACACAGTTAATGATAATTAGTACATTTTTTAATTACTCCTAGGTGCTTAAAATGTAAAGAAACAAAAAAGAATTTTTATTTGGAAAATTGCCAATATATCTTTTGTAATTTTATATCACACAAAATACATAGAGAGATACTTATTATAAACTATGAACACTTGGAAAATGCAAGACGTGCTTTAACTGCGGCTTATTATCGTTATTATATTTGTATTATATATCCGACATTACGAAGACTATAAGCGCGAGAACGTTCGAGCGGCGAGATTAAGATAACTCCACGGTGCAAAACGCGATCCTTCGCCATTACCTTGTGTATTATATATAGTTTAAGTTTTTAGCATAGTTACATAATGCGCCATGAAGATAAATTTTCTTTCCGACTTTCGGAAAACAATGTTGAAGCGTTTTAATTTTCTCGCAAAACTTTCACGCGGAAAACATTGCAAAACTTTCATTTGTTAAAATGTGCATTTTCTCTCTCTCTCTCCTCTCTCTTACCCCTACGCTGCACGCATTTATTTAAAGCGAATATGGACGTGCGTGAGTTAACAGAATGATTTACACATATTAAAAGTACAGTTTAAAAAATTACTTGCAATTTATTTAGGATGCTATATGTATATAAAAGAAACATTGCGACATTGGAATATTAACTGTTAAAAAATATACTTTGTTTTATCCACCGTTGGAAATATTTGCAATAAATCCGCTTTTAATAATGAAAAAAGCTTTCAACCGAATGTAAGTATAGAATAGCAGTATCGATTTCGTCTCTCGTTTGTTTCATATATGCTTCTAAAAGGACCGTACCGCCGGCTGCCACCTCATATAACGATTATTCCCGTTCGAAGAGTTCATCTCCTTTTGCGGAAGCTGTAGCTCGACGAGTAGGGATATTATACTCGAGGGCTAAGGTTTAAGTAGCTTCATAAATTACGCTACTTTTACGGTAGGATCACCTAATCCGCGCCACAGGAGCAGTTTCGGCGAAAAGCGAACTTCTCCATTCAGCTTTAGAATTTATATCTCTTGACGTCTCAAACGCAAAGTGACATCGCGCGTTAGACGAAGTAAGTTTCACGTCGTAAAAAAGTATTAGAGTGATTTATCTAAACTAAGGCCGTTTTAGGGAAATGCGTTTTGTCGCGAAATTACAAGAGGGATAAACGAACGAGAAATGTCTCGCGTACTTTCCTTACAGTTATATAAATATCACATACATACAAATATATAAGGAATTACACTTAAATTTCTATAATTAAATTATGGATGAAGATAATTCCTATTTGCTTGAAACTGGTAAACAAATCGTTTCAATTGTTGTCTCGTGCGAAGTAATTTTCTGTTTAATTAAATTGTACGTAGGTTTGTCACGATTTTCTCTGCTCGCGTGAGAAGACGTCGCGTACACGCATATAAGATTGTCATAATTCACGCATCGTATCAGGACGCCAAGACGATAACGTGATTACATATGTACATTACGTTTGCGACTGGAATATCAGACGGTACAATTCCTCGCCCGAAATTCGACGTTTTGCTCTCGAGGTGCGCTTCTAACGTCGCTTGCTTACCGCGCGAGCTGCAATAATGTATGCCGAGCACACTTCGTGAATTGTTTGCCCGCGCTATGTACACTTATCAAATTAGACACTCGCTCCGCTGATAAATCCAACATGAACGTTTGGTTGCCGCGCGACGTTCGTTACGCGTGGCATATAAGTGATACACGCATGGTAAACGCGACATCACAACGCCGAGCTTGCGCGTTTAACGTGCACCTCAAACGCGCCGTCTCCGCTCATGATAAGAACATTCCGAAATTTAATTTCTCCTGAGGTGGAAGGTAAATGAAGCCAGTATGTAACATTCGTGGCGCTTTAAAATCGGTTTAATTAATAATTGTTATTTACAACTGTAGTGTATATCATAATCTAATATTGCGAGTGGACCATTAATTCGCAAACTAACTCCGCCGAGAATAATACAAAAGAAGAATTTATTAAATTGCACGTTATAACCTTAATTTAAATATATTTGAAAAAATTGCACTCGTATAAAATTTATACGTTTAATCAATATTTGATACATTTTTTGCGTTTTTTCGGATTAGTTTTTATTTTGCGACGTTGTTCGCAACTCGACCATATTGAGAGAAAAAAAACAGCTAAAAATCACCAATTTTGCTGTTGAGCGAACAATGGACGATGCCCTTAAGCTTCGTTCCTGCATAGGGGACTATACGAACAGTTTTTATCAGGCGCCGGCCAATTGATCTGTGCGCCTCTGGAAATAATGCGGCCGTACGGTTATCGCCAACGTGATTTTACGATCGACTGGCGCGGACGAGACAATGACCTCCCGGTTATTTATTAGCTCGAATCTCTGCGCATTATGCGCGATCGAATCTGTCTGGATCGCGGCGTGCGTGATTGGTCCACGGGTTTACGCACGGGTTTAGGCGGTCTTTCAATACGAAATTCCGCTGAAATAAATCATTAGCATGCGCGAACCCGCAGCCGGTTATTATGGTTAAATAATCGCGTTATTGTAACTGATGGCGCGTGCAGCGCAATCCTAAAAACCGCATTATCCAATTCCGACGTATGTACAATCGTGAGCTTCCGTCGTTCTTTCCATTCGAAAATTATTTGCTAAGAACCTGGTAAGAAAAAAAAATCATTGGAATAAAGCGGAATAAATTTGCGAAACGTCTGCACAGTTTCGTAGCGGCAATGGATATTTTCACAATGATGTCAAGAGTAATATCTGCAGAAGTCGCGAAAAGAACTATATAATCCTTATTCCGCATTAAGATCACGAAACGTCGCTTAACACGTCTGCCTTTTCCCAGCTTTCTTCTGTTCGCTCAAGGAATTTACATAAGCCGATTTTTGCGCTACGTTAAACATGTATATTTAATACTTCTAACATTAATTAATTTTTTTAATTCTAAAAGGTGGCTAATCTCAGAAGTTCAATGGAGATTGATAAATAATGACATTCGTGTTTTCGTGATGGCGATCCGAAAACTGAAATCGTGCGACAATTAGCGAAGCTCGAAGTATCCTTCGACCACATCATTGTTCTCTTCCTCGTTTCGAATCGACTGGCCGCCACCTTTACCGCCCGTTCCTTCATCCGTCTGTCCGCGTGCGGACTAGCCAGAACGGAGGAGGGAAATAGGGAGGGAATAGTCTTGTTTTCAGAAAACTTCAGATCCAATTCACCAACTTTCCACATTACGACAATCCCGTTCAGACTCGAGGTCGCGTGGAGTAGTCTTTCATCCGTTCGAGAGTAAATGAAACTGCCGCGGAGACAGAAGCAGGAGCCAGAAAGACGTTCCGCGCCGGACAGAAAGGAGAACGCGAATCATCCTCTTCCCTCAACTTTACCGCTGATTATATACACGTTCCGGCAATTGAGTAAAATTTGTCTCGCCGGAAATAAATTGGTTAATGGATCTTCTCCGGATCACTGTTTCGGTGCACCGCGGAAGCTGCGCGGTAGCAATTTTTTGCAACTACACAGAAAGCAAAGATGGGAAACCTATATTCTCAATAGACGAGATCATTAAAATTGCTATAGTCTTGAATTTATTTGAAATTTTATAACACAATTCTAATTGAATTAAAAATCCACACCTGATAATACATGGATAATAGCTTTAGTCGAATATTCTATTTATGAAAAGAAATTTAGATAATAGTATGCTTGAAAGACAAAAAGAAATCTTTTCGATAACGAAAACATTTCCAAAGAAAGTTTTTCATTAAGTAAATGCAATTTATTACTTTAACAGCTTTAGCTATTTAAAAAGAGAGAGACTTAATTCTTTTATCTGATCCTACGAAACAATTTCATGGCGATTGCTCGCTTGCACAATATAAAAATGAATGTTTAATCCTTCGAGTATAGAACCGCATGACTGTCCATTTGATTTTGCAACGTATATAGTGTAGAATTTTTACTAAATTATTTGCGTTTTTTTCTCAAGTTTATAATACTATTTATTTACAAACATACCTAAGCTATATTTTATAGACAAATTAGAAAACTAGAAAGCGAGATACACTGAGAACGTATATACCTACATATCCGTGGGCGATTTTCTTATGTTGAGTACTTATATCCGCCCAGTGTTTAAAGGGTTTTAATCTGATATTCGCGTAAATTGAATGAATACCTCTCAAAACGCAAATTCGCGCCAGGGAACGCGTTAGAATTTCGCGATTAACAACAGCGCGCCAGATTCGTGCCTTATTAATGAAAAGTGAAATCATTGCTATTGAATCTGGCGTGTTACCGAAGTTTCACGCGCGATCGCGCAAAAACACACACCCGCGAGTCGTATCAGGTCACATCGGAAGCCAGAAATGGTAAGCTCCTCGCTTATCCGTACTCGTTTGCACTACCAGCGCGATTTGTGTCCCGCAGATCGTCGCTGGATTAAACGGGCTACCGATCGATGAGACACGTTCGCATCCATCGGCTCTCGGCCGTCGTCCGATTTTCGAGGGCTCGGCGAGGGCTCGATCTGCGTGCTCCATCCCTCTAACGGGCGCACGTTGCCGCGCCCCGAAATCGTTCTGATCGTTAGAAATTTGATTTCACGCTCGCCGCATCCATAACATCCTCCCTGCACGAACGCGAACAACGCCGACGCGGTAGTAATGGTACATGGAAAATAAGCTTTTGTGCCGCACGTATTGAGTGGAAATTTGATCGTGATTATCGCTGCGTGTAATTTTAATAATCTAAAAATTAAAAGATAGAAGTTGGATCATTTTCAGATCTAAATAAATGATAATAATAAGTAAATACTTTCTCCGGGCATACTGTTTATTTTTTAATAGTTAACTTACATTATAATGTTGATAATAGATAACATAATAGAAAATAACGATAGATACTGGCAATTTTTGTCTGAAAAATTGATATATAAAACGTGATCTATCACCTTTGTCCATTCGATCGTAAAGAGATACGAGCGACACGTAAATAATTTATATACCCGCGTAAAAAAGATAGCTTCTTTTTTACGTAACACCTAGTGTATACATGCACGTACTGTTCCCTCGTACTCTCATTTTCCGTTACTCTCGCATCTACCTGATGTAACGGGCGTAGTCCCAACGCGAAATAACTCGCATAAATCACCGATGGTTACGTAGGATACATTTCGTGCGATTCCACTGGCGGCAATGTTTTAATAAAACCCGAGGCCCAATTATTCAACTCGGCGACCTCAGTTCGCGTCCTCAAATGACCTGTGTACCGTATACACGTACTGAAATTCTTCACCTTTAACCAAATAGTCTGTTTCGCTATTTTGTATTTTATTCAAAAGGGACCTGTTCGGCCATTTATCACTTTTATTTCGGTCGTGTGTAGTTTGCAAAGGTATTTTGGCATTTTCGATAAAAACGATTGGCAAGCATCGTGACAAATAGCTGTCATTTCTTTTCGCAGTCGACGCCGAAGCCGCGGATCACGTTACGGTTGTTTGGATAGCCGTTAAGCGTTAAAAATAGCATGTACTCAAAGTTTTCCGCCTGCTTTCCCTTCGACCTTCGCTCTCCGCCTTCTCTCCGCCACGTATCTCGTTATCCTCGCGATAATCTGAAATCACACAAGCCGCTAACGTCAACCGGAGAGAAGACAGAGAAATGGTTTCGAGAACAACGACTCGACGTTGACAAACATCGCGTGTAACCATTTTCGAGCACCGCATCCCAGCGGATGTCAAAAACATACGTGGAACTTTGATACAAGCCTGACAGCTTCCGGTCACGAAATCCAGCCGTGGGATACGCGAGGATCTGAAATCCAAAAGCGGCGTACGTTATTCCATTGTTATGAACGGAAAGAGCAGAAGTCAGAGCGCGTGCCGGAGTAGTGTGGGAAGTAAAGTGAAAAAAGTTTTCAGCGCATCCCCGTCTCTCAGAGCCCCTTTTGCTCTTCTCGCTACCCCGGCCTCGTTATTCTTTTAAGACCCGCGTACAGCAGATCGTTTCCGAGAGAAAGAAGAGAATCCACCTTGTTGATTTATTCGACGAAAGAGTTACAAGAAAATTGTGAGGATCTTAACGTAGTCCAGTCAATTGCACTTTTTTTTTCTTTATTGATTGATCAAAGTCGAATCTCTGATGGAATATTCTTTCGTTCGAAGAGTTTCGTCGGGTTGTATTTTTTCAAGCATCTAGAGATCGTCGAGACGTATAGAAGCTCGCGAGGGGATGAGAAACGAAACAGCGTTGAGTAACTCTTGATTACTGGGGAATAGAAAGGACTGCGAATATACTTATTTCTTAACGAAAACTAATTGTCGGATATATATTTGCGTAATTTACATTTTAAGAGTGGAGCGTGCTCGTTAAAGTCTATTGCGTAAATGCAATTGGAGTTGAAGTAAATAAGAATCTCGACTAGCCAATTATCACGGTTCAGTGAATCGAAGTTCGCGATTTAAAAGCCGAAGTGATCAACTTAACGACGCGTCGACGAACCAGTCTCTCGTGACTTCACAATTTCAACAAAATTACTGCAATGTCTGTTTCGCTAGCTGCTATTTAAACGCCGAGCGATCCTCCGCCGTTCTGGTTAATCCCTCGTTATATCACTCGTTACTGATAGCTTACCGTCCGATCTCTCGTGGAGACATACTACTTAAAATGTACTTATTCCGTGTAATATAACAAATAGATTTTCAAATATCAGCAATAATTTTTTGCAATATATTTAATCATATCTGTGCTATAATGAGTATAAACAACACGAAATTTTTTTAATTATGAGTTTTTTACAGTATAAATTATCATTCAATTATTATATTCAGTTTCTTTTTATTTACTAAAGTCTTAATTCCAATATCGGATGATGACATTGATTATTAGAGGCAATTAAGTATAAGATTAATGAAACGGATGGAAAAAATGAACGCGATTTTATTACGGTTTCGCTACGGTAGTTGCAAAGGCACGAACTGTGCCCTTTATCGATTTTCCATCCTGCAGAGAGAGGTCAGCGTACCTTTAAAACTTTATCAGCTACTTATACCGTCGTTTTATCGTTTTCCCAAGAAAATCATTCAACATAGAATAAACTATATCGACATTCCTAATAGGTAATCCTAATGTGTGCCAAAGATAGTTCAAAGCACAGTGGTTGAGAGTGTGGTTCTTGGTTGCGGATAGAGTTATCTATTAGTAATTTATTCCACTTTCAGCGAAACTAACATTTTCATTCCAACGGTGATTCTACGAAATGTCGAGGATGAATAATTCTCCATGCTTTCGAAGCAAAAGTGGGACATGCACAGAAAAATTAAAAAAAAAAACGTATCTCAGTAAATACTTCGTTAGGTAAATTTGATTAAAATATCAAAAATCTAGATCATAAAATAAAGTAATGTATAAAATAAAATGTATATCACACAGCTATACACGTATACACGCTATACATGCTGCATTAATAAGACTACGACATTATCTTGGATGACTTAATTGCAAAAAATTTAACAAAGTTGGAAAAAGAAGTTTTAATAAAAGGCTACTTACAATCAACTGTACTGTCGTGTCTAATCTATGATCTTCTAAAAGGAAATTCTTCTAGTCTATCCCCCACAATCAGCCACTATCAGATAAGTCAAATTTGTTTTGGGTGACGACAGTACAAGTGCAATCTGATGGTGAAATCAACTGAAACGCGGTCCACGCAGTCAGAAATCAATTGACATTTTTGAATGCGCCGCTTGGAGAGTCGAGATTAAAGTGTTCCCTGTCGTACGAACTCAGCCGTTCGAAAACGAATTACAGCCACGCTTGCGCGTATTGCAGTAAATGGATTTATCTCTCAGTTGGCTTTGCCATTGACGCGTCGTCAGCGAACATTATTCCGGGTTAAGCCGATTTGTTTTACTTAAACCCGTAAAATGGGCGACCTTCTATCTGAGTTAAAAAGATAATTGAATTTTTCGATTTATATGTTATTATTCTATCGACACTGCCTGAACCTTTTTTCATAAATTTTGTAATGAGCCGATTTGATAGTCAACTGAATCCAAGTCTTTTAACCGTCATGATTTATTCAAATTTTATACAGAGCAGGGAGGAAGACATGATATAATACATTATAAATCAGCATCTTTTTCGAGCTTCTCGCGCACGATGGCGATAATGCGATTTCGATCACTATTGTCCGAGGCATCACGGTGTTTGCTAACGCGGTGGGCGATCCGCCAGCTTGCGCCCCGCATCACTCTCGATCGCACCTGGTGAGGGGACGTCCCTCACTTTTGTCCCTCGGGACTGCGTCGGTTTACATTTAAATTTATAATCCGTTCTTCGGAACGGAGGGGGCTCCGTCCGAATGCTCGCAGTAAATTGATTTGCTGTATAACTCCGTTCCCTCGCCGCCGCCGTCGCGCCGCGCCGTCGTTGGAAGGGTTCGCACTTCGACGGTGAAAAGAGGGTACAGCATGAAAAAGACATGGAAAGCTGTGCAAGCAGAATGGCGAGAAACGCCAGGGTGCGGAGGGCACAGCGGATGACGGGTTCGAGGAGGGAGGAAATGTAAAATACGAGATGGTCTGGGCGCGGTAAGCGATTTCCGGTTGACTGACTGACATCGGTAAGCTTGGCGCTGCCTCCGGGCAACCTTCTCACCGTCTAGTCGGTTTTCCTTCGTGTTCTCTCTGGACTATCCGCAAGCGGACGTATATAGGGGGGGCGTGTGTATTTGTTATGTGCAGACAACGTGTACGTACATACACAAGGGCCAGGATTCTCGCTACTCCGTTTTCCACTCGGAGGCTCGACCGCGATTAAGGTACTCCGCGACAAGACGCGCCAAATTGCATGGTATTTCGAGGAGGCGGTCCTGAGGACCCGCCATCCACATTGCCTGACAGCGATTTCGACAAGAACGCGTTCTTCCGAAGAAGTGACGTATGCTTGCCGAGATTTTTTTTTTATACGTTATATCAACGGTCTGAACCTATGACGTTATCGACGTTCAAGGATTTTATCGTGTTTTACCAGGCATAACGAAACTCCTGTCGCTCCAGTTATAACGTAAAATTTATTATGCCTTAAACAATTGTAGGTTTCTGTTCATTTATACTGTTTGATATTTAATACTTCAGTTATTATATTTACAAATTATAAATATAAATGTTTATATTATTAAATATAAATATGAATATTTGACATACGATTTAGTTCTCGTTATGCGTAAATTGCGGAAAGAGTACAGAATGAAAGCCTTCGACTGAGAATATTACAATAACAATTGCAATTATTCACTATAAATTGCGATATTAATTTATTAATACTCAAATAAAATTCTCTGATCGAGTATACGCCTATAGTATTGAGTATACTTACAGAACGTCGACATTCTGTACGTCACTAGTGCAGCTGCAATCGTGACTTCGAAGTTTCCGCGTAGCGCGAGGTCTCGGTCTGTCTGTTTCGCATTATACTGCCAAGAAGCACGGTCCACGAGTTTCCGTTTTATACCCCGGTGAGCCAGCGCGATTATAAGGGACTCGGGAAGACAGGGCCGTCCTAAATTGCACTCGAGTGTTTCGTAACTCCTCTCGACGTTGTGACGATATTCCCTCCAGATGTAGTCCACAAAACCCTGTGCGAGTTCCGAGAGAAATCTCCTCGTCGTTTCCTGGTATAACCCAACGAGACACCACTTCCATATATACGTACGTAAGATAATTCTTATTAAAGAGAAGAAAGATGAGGGCTGAGAATTTTCGTATCGCGTGTGCTCTCATGCTCGCGATATATATCAAAGAAACGTGCACGCGATGAAACTTGCGATGCTATCATCGCTTGACTACCGTGAAAAGAAAAATAAAGTACGTGTAACGGAACTGGTGGAAGGAGATCGTACAGTACAAAAGCTAATTACTTGATTATTAAATTATCTACCACTTTTTTAAATTAATTCTTAAATGAAACATGCTCTTAATAGATAATCATAATTTTTAGTCTCAAGTTTAGTTTTGTCGATTGTGTTGTAGAAGATCTATTTTTTTATCTTGAAAAAAAAAGAAAAGAATCATTTCGGCACAAAGAAATTTAGTTCCCTTCCATATCCCGTAGAACAGTGGCAGTCGATTGCCATACCGAAAAACCAGAACGGTCGGATAGCGGCCCTCGAGAAATCGCTTCGATCTTTTGGTCACAGACTCGGTTCGTCGTACGCAGGGAGGGATGAACGAATTGGACAAGAGGGGGGCGAAAAAAAGAGAACGATGAAGGTTGCTCCACTGCATGAGAGAAAATCGCGCGAAATAAAAGCATCCAATTTCCTGCGAATCGTCCGTCGGATTTCTCGGCGGACTTCCTCCTTGCTCTTCCTCTCGTCGCGGCGGCGTCCGACCGGCGTGGCGCGAAAAGAAAGAGCACGAAGAGCCCGGTTCATGCTTTTCACTGCCGGACACGAGATGCCAAATGCAGTCGGTGAAACGTGAAATGCCGAGGATCGCGAGTCGAGGGGATAAGGTGACTCGCTGTTGCTGTGAACGGCGCGAGGAGCGCGGCGCGGGCATTGCCATGCCGGAGCGCTTCTCGTACCTCCTTTCGTCTTTATTCTGACGCAACTTGGCATTTCAATTATTTATATCGCGCTATCAACGGCACAATGAAATCTCCGCGACACGTCTTCCTCTTTTCTGCCTTTGTTCTCCGGCTTCTTACGAAGGTTCCCCTTATTTGTTTCTACCCTCGTTGAATACTCGTGTAGAGCTCAAGCTCTGCCATATACAACGATTTTAGAAATAAAATGGACACGGAGATGAGCTCAATATTCAAATATACTATTAATAATTCTTTGAAAAATTACAAATATTCGCTACGTCTCGAGTCTAAAGAATTGTTAACGAATCATTGAGAATTCCAACGGCAATGAAGGTAGTCGCTACGAGTAATCGTGTTTATTTCGTTCTCGAGTCTTTCCCCAATACCAAGACAGCTTACTCGTACACTATACTGGCAAAGCATTGTACATCTCAAATAATAAAGACAACAGCTGCGGACTTGAATGCAAGAGCCGCAAACTCCCCGCTGGATTGCTGATGCGGCGTGACGTTCGCTTATTTGCATCGCATAATTGACAATACCGCTGTTCGTCAGATATTCTCCGCTCCTTTGGTTTTCCCCGTGTCGGTTCCCGTTCCACCTCCGACCCTTTTGCGCGGCGGCTGTAACGATCCCTGATATCCTTTATCCTCTGACGATGTACTTCGCGCTCGCCTGTCTCTCCATGTTGCACGTCTAACGAGTGAGAGAGAGCAAGCTTCTTATCGAATCGCATAGCGGATACGTGTCTCTGGTGCGATTTCAAGTTTTTGAGCGAGCGTGGAAAAAGAGCTGAAGTAGACTCGCGTAAGCCGCATCAAAAATGAATACCTTTCTTCCTGGAACCGGAAAAGACGGGCCGAAAGTAACGAGCCCATCTTCCCAAGCCACGTGGGCGCTTCAATTATTTATGACGTCTTGTTGATACCATCCTACACCAGTCAGTCACGCTTCTCATTGTTCTCTCCACTACTCTCCACCCTACTTATCGACTTATCCTCTTCTTCTTTCTCATTTTTGAAACATTAAGCCTGGATGTTTTTCCAACTTTTGCATCGAATAGATGTACATTTTGCATAAAGTACCCGAAAGTTTGTAATCCTACATGTGAAATAATTATATATGTACAGTCAAGTTAAATTAACATCATTAACGTTTCGTATTTTGCAATATCTTAAAAATAGACGGAATAATACGCGACAGTCATATTTTATCCGTAAACGAAAGCCAGCTGTTTGAAACTTTATCTGAAAAGTGTTGTTCTTCATAAAAGATGTTACAAAGCAACCGAGTTCGTATTCTCCGCGGAACGTTAACGGCATCGTAACTCGGATCAGAAGTTAGACCCGACCGGATTACGAGGAGATATATGTCCTCTCAGGCACCAATAGAGATCGAAGAGGATCGCGGCGCGACGATCGGATCCGCGACCTAACCCGTCGAAGCCGCAAGCAATTAATTCATAAGCGTACGCTCGACACAATGGTGAACTATAGTAGCACATATCCGTCTCTTCACGCAACAATAGCTCGCGAGCATCCGTACGTTGCGCGAATTGTATCAAGATTTGAATGAGCCAATACAGAGAGATAAAGGGGCCTGGTCCCTGGGAGGCCAAAGATATTACTACACGAGAATACACGTCTCCGCGATTGTCTTGTTGATATGTTAATTAACGTTATTGATGTTAAAGCAAGACCGCCCCGAGCACCCAATATGGGTATCTATTAATCCTGTCGAACCACGAATGCAGAATCGAGGTCGCGTTAACCGATTGTCTCAGTATTCAAATTGCATTATCCGACAAAATACATTATTGGCATGCACTGCAAATCTTCACGACTAATATCAGATTTTCATGCAAGAGTAGCTGAATAATTGATTAAAATTTTAATTATCACAAATTCTTTGAGTGACATGAAATAAATTACGTAATGCCAATCTGCCAATCTATTTGCAATTATTATATATATTTTTTAAAAGTAACGATGATTCTTTAATTCTTAACCGACAGGCTATTGTTTTAGCATTGTGGCAATGTTATATTAGATATATCATATGTAGGAGGTATATTCTGTATAGGTCATCTTTTCGTAGGAGGCTCGTCGACGCCGCAAAATTCTCTGGAATCTCGATAGATATTAATTAACCGAGCGTAGTATGGCGTATTTCGCCCGTTTTCCCTCTTACGAAGGTGAGACGAGACGGCAAGTCTGATTGAATCAGCATGATTCCCTCGTTGCGTATTACCCGTTGCGTAACCGCCTGATTCTATCCCGCTCATTCACCCCTCATGGATTCTCTCATTTCGTCCCTACCCCGAGAATCCTAGTCGACGACGCCTCGGGAAAACGAATCCTTTGAAGTCGCCCCGTAATCGAAGAAGTAATTCCAGCGCGACCCTCGTCGGCAATCGTTTTTCCCCGGTCGTATAGGGTCGCGCGTCTATCCCACGAAATGTTATTATCGGAAGCGCCCTGTCCTTGATAAAGACAATTAGCAGCGTAATTCACGCAACTTCGCGAGCGCATTGAATAGAATTAAGAAAAAGTACATATTTATGTGTGTATTTAACAGCAATGTACGCACATTGTATTTATATTTCGAAGCGATGATCGAAAGAGGCACTTGATAGCCGTATATAACTGTCTTAATGAATTCATCATGTATTAATTTTTCTAGGTTCAAAAGAGAAATATATATCTCCCTATAGTTATATTACTTTTGAGAACTTTTGATCTCTGTAAATATTATAAAGTATTTATGGATAAAGAAATTTCAGCATAAAGAAAAAATTTAATATAAAATCTGTTTTTTACCCAAATAAAATTTTAATATTTATTTCGTGTTAATGAACATGTTTGTAGCGATTTTGACCGTCTGTTCGTTAAAAATTACGCAACGCAAGTAACTCGTTATCCGGCTGTATCTACATTTTTTGCCTTTGGTTAAAACATTGCTTGATTAGAACGTAGCATTGAGGCAACCGGTCAATTCTACGCTTGAATAAAGCGGACGTATTCTTGTCAATGGCCGCATTTCTTTTTTGATCTCTTCTATCTTCTCATATCGCGCGAGTTTTAGGTTAAAATTACTACCGACATTTTCCTCGGACGGAACCCAAATTCAATTTTACTTTACACAATCTAATTTAAGCAAAGCGAAACTCGTACTGTACGTGGCGAAACTTGGTTAACATTAAACTTCGCACATATTGGATTCAAAATACGATTCCTACCAAATTCAATCTGGAATAGCAAGTACAGGTCTTAACATCACGGAGAATAAAATCAAATTCAAAGCACGTATACTGGAGTTGAGCGTAGATGCCACTTTGTAAAGTAAACGATCTCAAAATGAAAGGCTTTCCCTTTTCTCGTCGTCAAGAGATTGAGAATTTCGCGGATCCAGGATCAACAAGACAAAATTTTAATACTCGATTGTAATAAATGCAAAGACAGCCCACAATAAATATGCGAGATAAAGGATTTCTACCCTGAGGAAGGCGATGTCCTCGAAAAGTAATTTAAATATTCCAGACTCGGAGATAACAGCGAACAGAAAATTCTTACCCGACTTCACAGTAAAATATGCATGTTTCCTAAAACTCTACGACATAAAATTCAACTCGTCGCAATGCTCGGCGAGGAGAATTTCCCAACGTTCGCGCTCAGAGTGAGTTAACAATTCTACGTAGTGCTATGGGGCAGTCGGATCGAAAATTGTGGAAATTAATTAATTAACGACAGGAAAGGAAGTATCAGTTCGTGCGCTCAGAGCTAATGGACAGCTACTGGAGAGATTTTATCTTTCTGTTACAGGTGCGAGGGCGGCTGGCTTCAACTCGAGGGCAGTGCTCGCGTTTGCGGTCGCAACCAACGCTTCGACCGACCGGTCGTTCTCTTTTCAGACAAGCCGATGGCGATTCTACATATGCAGTGAGTACAGTACCTTTATCGCTTTATTTCAGTCAGCGCGAACGGTTTTTGCATTGTCACTTCGCTAAGTTAAAAGCAATAATTATTCCACTCGAACGAACTGCATCAATTACCATTAATTACGCTTCGCGTTATAATAAAATATCTTTTTAACAGAAGACTTTTCTACTTTATATACGTATAAAATTTGGAACATTCAAAGCATTCGTAATGGCACTTTAATGTTTCAAATAACATCGTAAATAGGAACGATCTTAAAGATTATCTGTTTTCGCCAAGTAAATCCGTGAAGATTATTTATCTTGCCGAAGTTGCGTACGAATATTTTTATGTAGGACACAATTTTCTCTTCAGCTTTCTGGAAATATAAGATTTTAGCAAGGACGATTGAATACATAAATATCTATCTGCATTGTCGCTAAAAAGGTTTCGCCGATTTCTTTTTTCGCACGTTTTGTACAGAACCATTGTGTTCCAGATGAATTGCGAGTGCGTAAAGTCGATTTAATGTTACTGCGCGAGTTACCGTCAGTAGCGCTATTGAGAACGAAAGACGAGGACGGACGGCAGAAGGATAGGTAGAATTCCAACAGCATTACGAAATAGGAACACGTTCTGAGCTAAGTGCTTCTTACTATCCCAAGTCGTTGCCCGATTCGAGTTACCCGAACGTGCACCAGTAACGCTCGTACATCGAATTTTACTCTTAAATACCATTAGGCACTGATATCGGAGAGAATTCGCGCTCTCGAATCTCCGTATCCTCACAAAAGTTTCTCTCGTCCTATATTAGGTATCGTAATAAATCGGACTGATTTCGATAATTTTGGAGAAAGAGCAAAAGCTCAGAAACGACGTGGCGCAGAGTATTTTACACGATTCGCACCTTATAAAAAGCGATTTCCATTATCAAGTAGCCCGGCTCTCGCTTTATCCGCCGTTTGTACTTGAACATCAGCTTCTGAGAAGAGTTTAATTTAAATGCAAATTGATTTACCTTTGATAAAGTGAAATGGGGTTTCCTCTGTTTACTGCGAAGGCGAGAATTATTTTTTAAATTAACTTTCTTGACGTCGTGCTCGCCACGTAACCGTATTTAATTACGCTGAAACTACGTAGAGAAGTAATAACGTGAAATTAATAGCTATTCATGGTTGATGTGCTCCGAAACGTTACGAGCATCAATGGAAATGGAATGCAAATTAATTATTACGTTTGATGAAATGTATTACATCGATTTATTTATTTATTTAATGGATGTTATCTGGCGGAGGATGTCA
Source organism: Temnothorax curvispinosus (assembly GCF_003070985.1). Lineage (NCBI taxonomy): Eukaryota > Metazoa > Arthropoda > Insecta > Hymenoptera > Formicidae > Temnothorax > Temnothorax curvispinosus. The sequence continues at coordinate 141,614 of NW_020216518.1, read as the reverse complement.
ACATTTTATGATTTAATACGCGTGTGTGTTTGCAACATTGTAATTTGGGATTAATTTTTGAACCAATTATTTCGTTTTCTCATATTTATCGCGTCGATAATCAAATATAAATAATTGGAATCATAGCAACAGGCAATTAATGCGAGCGATCCGTAAAATGTTCATCTGCTCCGCAGTCGAGGTGAATTGTTATGGCGGTCGTCTGAGAGCACCGAAAAATCTGAATAATTGATTGGTACATATTGTTGGGCCTCACGGGAGTCGGTAAATGGTGGAAAAGTTGCAAATTTGTCCGTAGGTAAATTCCCGCGCGGCGCGCCTCCATTATTTATGTTTCTTAATTGGCGCGTCCAGAAAAAGCGAATTCTGTCGGACAACGAGAAGCTTCGTTACGAACTGCTCATTAAATATTTATGGCGAAATCAGTGCCTGCGCGTCGTCAACTAAGGTCTGCGTATACATAAAACATCAGCAGTTTGCCACGCAACTCATTTCTTTGATCGCGGCGCAAGATTCTCCGAAGATGTTTCCGCGAAAGGTTTTGATGATCCACTCGAAAGAGACAAGTCCAAATAAACGTGCAGCGAGTATCACGTGAAAACTGCATTTGACAAACACGTACATCTCTTCGAAAACAATATTAATTTTATATATTTTTACTATCTATCACACGCACACATTGAAAATCGAGAGACTCGCAAGAGTAACGTGGCTTAAAATTTAATTCTGTTAGCCGGTTCTAAAAGTAATTTCATCGTCCAATATGATGTTCAATAAATTTGTGGGGAAATCGCGCTTGATTTCTATCACAAATTGTTTCCATAAATTACATGCGAATGCAGCAACGTAGATAAGATAATAATTGTATCAAATAGCATTAAAGTAAAACTCGATGAGCGTAAAATTGATAAAACGTGCATGCTAACGTAATCCATAGTGAAACGTCATTTTGCAGAGAAATAATTCATTTTTAGCTAGTAGGAGTTAAACCTTTTTTCTCTCTTCTTTACGTACGCATTAATATCTAATTAATTAAGTTTATATTTGCCACACACGTACAATTGATAATAATTTTAATTCTACAACAGTTTTAATTGTATGACGAAATTTCTTGATCACAACGTGAGAAAGTATAATTATTTGTACGATATTTGTTACATAACGGTAGAAGAATAAGAGAATTCGGAAGAAGTCACTATCGAGAGTATACTTTTGACCCGGAAATGTCTTTCGTGTTATTACTCGGCACTTTCTCAGCGAAGCCTCCGAAACGCGGCTTGGTTGGTATGAAATTTATATAAGTTGAGAAGTTGAGTGTAATGTGGCAAACCCGTCGCACGCGACTGGCATAAATGTGTCAAGAAATGATTTATGGCGTTTAACTTCTCCGCCAGTCCGTGGCAACTTCTTATATGAAAATATCTAGGAAACTTAACAACAAACGACAATCTATGAGTCGTGATGCACGATATTTATCTCTCAATAAGAAATTAAACAGGATATGTCTATGGATTGGTCGAGAAAAAAGAGAAACAGAAATAACATTTTGTCGTGTTTTGAATAGTTGTTTTTATTATCACAGACGAAGAAAACGATATAATTATGATAGTCAAAAATTATCTCGCAGACGAATCGGAATGAAAAAGAAATGAGAAGAAGCGAATTTTACGGACGACTAAGCGTGCGCAGTGATATAAAATAGCGCGACAAATTTTTCATGAATTTTCTGGCTGAAAATTTCCTATAGTGCCGCTTAATTGGTTAAATTAACGAGCCGCGACGAAAATTTCGTCGGATGGGATCCTCGAAAGTACACAATGCACGTGAAACGTCGCATAATATTTTTCACTGCGTCGGCTGTAAAGTAACGACACGTATCCAGCCGAATTCGAGGCAATAATCGGATTCCCATGAAATTTCAACGCGCTCATTTCCATAACTACGTCCTTTTACGTCACCGTGAAACATTGAAATGGACTGAATTATTCAACCGATAATACGCGGCTCATACGCGGAATACGGACGGAAACTTTGTCTGTTATGTTTCAACATATTGCATAATGCACTTTAAACTACGGCCGTTGTCCACGCAGGATATAAACCGTAATAAGGTCAATATACGATCTCGGTTTATCGCGCAACGGGAGTGCTCTCGTGAGGAAAGTACGAGAAATATTCGTTTGCCTCGCTTATATTTTTCTTTTACCAATATGTCAGATTTATTCGAAAATCTCTTTTTTTTCTGAAATGGAATATGAAACAAAAATAACGAAATATACAACAGAAATATTGAACATACTATCCACGTTTGGACATTCACAGTGTTAGTAAAGTTTTGTTTATTGTGTATCACTAAAATGTTTTTTATAAAGAGATCGGCTGCACGGATCACTGCTTACTTCTCTTGCTTATTGTTAGTAGCAACTAACAATAAGCAAATGAAGCAAGCAGTGATCCGTGAACCTGATTTGTTTACAAAAAATTTTATAGTGATACGTAATAAACAGAACTTGACAAAATTATTTTAAAAAAGATTTTGAAGAGGATATTGAAACGTTTATAATAATGTATAAATAAAAGTTCAACAACGTTGATTTTAAAAGTTGTTGAACTTTTGTTTACACATTATTATGAACGTTGCAATATCTTCTTAAAAATCTTTTTTAAAATAATCTTATGTGTCCATATACTATAAAATATTTTTATAATTAAAAACGCAACAAAGGTGAAAGATTTAACACGAAGTACCTATAAGTATATATTAATTTTGTAATAGCACAATTCGCGATTAATATGGTATATTCTTTCGTGGACTATATTATTATAGATATTGTTTACTCTTAATTAAATAACTTTGACGTACGATCTTATAATTAGTATCATTTCTTGGACATGGTGAATCACACATATATGTCACAGTACATATTATATTTTGAAATTTCGGACAACCATGGTCTATGATCTAGATCTGGGATTTTACCGCGGCGGAATATCTGCCGCAGGTATTTTACCGAAATGTATCTATTAAATACATTTAATACTTTGCAACTGCATATCGTATGTATTAAGTGCAATATTGCTAATTTTCTCGCCGTTATTAACATTATTACAACGGAATTATAATACCTTACGATCTTCGTACGCGCGCACAGAATCGATGAATTTATTGTATGACCGAGTTTGCGGTATTATTTTAAAACGCGAGAGATGAAAATTAAACTAGTGGAATAAAATTCCCCGCCGGCAGCTATTTATTTTCTATTTGTGTATACCGTAATAATGAATCTGCACAGAATTTGCCATAGAGAATTTGACAATTTCGCAAAACAATGCTCGCAGCAGCAACGATGCTGCGCACAGTCGCATGCGAGAGGATTGAAGTAAATTAAGCGTAACCGACGATGAGATTACTACTGAATTTTGGACAATTCTTGTCTTCATGGCAAGTTTACACCAAGTCTCTAACGTACTACGTTTTGAGAGCGCATGATGTTTGCATCCTTCCCGTATCTCTTTCTCTTGAAACCCTCTGTGACGAAAGTTTGCAATCGCTATTTACCACCGCGAAGATACTAAACTACAAAGCCGCGTTTTCAGTTTACTTCGACGACCGTTAAATTGGATACTCGTTTCAGCTTTAGTCGAATTTCGGCTTGTTGTAAAGCTTCAACGATGTAGAAAAGCTTTCCGCCGAAACTTAATGTACATCTCACAATGAAATGAATTATGTGTTGAGACGAGGGCAAGCGATAACGATGCTTTTGCAATTAAAAGTGTTTGCGATTTACCTTTGCGATCTGCATAGAAAGTTCGAGGCGTGTACTGTTCGTGCACTTTGACAATCTGCATAATTATATGTTTTAGATGTTCCTTGCTTATGCCGGAGCATCAATCCTTTCTTTCACAACTTCTAATTTACATGCAAATTAATTCACTTTTGATGGAGTAATGCGGAGAGGTGCCTTTACTCGTGACGAAATTAGTTTATTAAATTAGTAGCTCTAATTTTTGCCATTATCCGCTTCGAGGTTGTCGCCGTTCGCAACATCATACAGTCACGTCAAACCGTATTTGATGTTCAATCACGTAACCGCAAGTTAATTTAGTTGGACGGCCATCGAACACCAAAGGACGGGCGCACTCTTTTCTGAGTTCGCGGCATTTCCAGGCGGCTTAAGTCCTGCCATCCTAATTTTCGGTTCGTTTCACGCCGCCACGGCAGCCGCCTCGAACTTCCGCGAAACTTAGTCGGTCGACAATAAAATCGATATCTTGACAAAAGGGAACGACCTCTGGCAACGGCATGCCTTATGCGATCCATTAGGTGAATGAAAAGACAGGAAAGGCTTTGCGCCCACCTTTTTTTTATAGCCTGCCATTATTCGTCGACCTCTTTCTCTTTCTCTCCCGTTCTTTCTCTTTCTTTATATAAAAGGCATCTTCGTAGAAAAATGTCTCTAGGCGAAGAAATGGAGTTCGTATGTTTATTTCAAAGTAGCTTCCTTAGTGTGCAGCTTCACGAAGGAGAACAATACGGGTCCTATCGAAATATCATTTTCGCGAAAAGAATAATATCCGATAGATTGGAGTTTTATCCGTCGGGAAAAGCGCTTTTCTTTTAGGTACCATCGATCGAATTGCTTTTAGGATACCACGAACGGAGCAGGAATGTCAGACGGCAGGAGATCTTCAATTTCTCTCAAACGATAAATCACGATTGTGTGTCTCGTGAAAAATATATTCTTTTGTTTTCCAAAGATTGTTTCTGAAAATTTTATTATCGGACATTGTTTTATTATGTTATTAAATATGGAGTGTAATACATCCGAACAGACAACATTAGGATTATCTTACAACAGAGAAAGAAAGAGAGACGTTGGCGAGAAGCCATAAGTAGAAAATCTGAACAAAGAACTCGTACGTCAAAGAATAAATTGGAACATCACCGCATATATATAGAATTACTTGGAAATCTCTCGGTCTACCTACAATTAACCAGAAGCTACCCCTACAGCTAGTAGTCGGAACAAAAACGCTATCTAGAAAGGTGCAGTAGAAGACCAACAGCAAAGAACTTTCTTTTCCTTTTAAAAGCGAATAAAATAGTCTACGTGTTACTTTCTGAATTGTTTAAATATATCCTACTCAAATTTCTTTTATTTAAACTATTTATACTGCAAATTAACATATATATACCGGAATCTTGTACTGAAATATTTACTGTAATTTTATTCCTCTGGTTATTTTATCGGCAAATTAGGCTAATTAGAATATAGATTAGATTGATTAGAATATAGATTCGTCTGCATATTTGCAAGTACTGTTGTCAGTTATTTTTTATTTTCACAAATACTTCTTTTTATTTCTTTATTATTATTATTATTATTATGTAAGAGGGAAGAACGTAACATTTTGCGGCGATGCATTTATTTGTAAATAGCAGTTCTTCCAAAATAATTTTATGTGTCTTATTACTTGTAAATTTATCCTATATCTTACAATTATAATTATATATTAATTGAAGATTTAGTACCAATAAGACTGAAGAACACTTTTTACTTCCTAATTTTGTTCGATGATTGTTATTTAAAGTAGTAAGTAGAAATTAATAAAATCTCTCTCTCTCTCAAGTTACTTTTTTAAATATAATTACATAAGAGATATTTAAAGGACATAGGCGATCGTTACAAAAAAACCACTTCACAGTCAATACAGAAAATTGGAGTAGCACGAACCTTTCCACTAGACTGAAGAAATGAAAGACAGATCGTGCGTGGAACCCCTGAGAGAGAGACTGCGGAGAAAGCCTATCGTGTCTTAGCTGCGGGTGAAACAAAAAAGACGGGAAGAAAGAGACGTCTTCCATATCCGTCGAACTGTGCTTTCGATTTTGCGCGTAAGCCCACTCTTCCTCTTTATACCCTTGTCAGACTGCAACCCTGATTGAATGGATGCGGGCTTGTGCCACGTCTGCAGCTCCGAATTGCTGAACCTGTCGCGAGGAAAGACGTGAAACAATCCTATATAAATAATGGAAGTAAAAAAAGAGAGAAAGAGAGAGAGAGAGAGGAAGATATACGATTGTAACAATTACGATATTAAGGTTACTGTAAAATCTTGCTTACACAAGCCGCGGCCGTGGTTCCAATTTCACAGACATGCGATATTTTATTTTACGTCTTCGCCGTGCCTTTGTGCAATATCGCTTCGTCGAATAGTATGCGTTTCCATGAAAATAACACTCTCGCAAGCGGACGATTATTTCCCATCGTTCAAGACATAAGATTCTATTTGCGACGAATGAGAGGTTACCGCGCGAGGAATTGGACTGACGTAACCGATCCGGCTTAATCGCAAAGAAAAATTAGGTTCGTTATCCTTTCCCGGTGGGTATCGATTAGCAGATTAGTTTTATCGAGTGCCACGGGGGCGGATATCTCGTATAGCGTATAGGAAGACGGAAAGAAAGAGCCTCGAATCTGATTCCGGCAATCTGTCTGCTCGAGTCGGACCCGAGTCCACCCTCTCTTTTCCTCGCGAGGCCGGGGATACATTTTTCGAGATAATTTCCCGTCAGAACTCCCCCGGGATAGCTGTGCGCGCTCATCGACTCCGGTGGGATGGGGGAGGGCCAAGATAAGCCCGCGCAATATCGGATTCGAATCCTACGTACGAGGCGTGGGGTGAGAGCACCCTGGGGTACTTTCTGGTAGCCGAGTACAACGCGATGGCGGCATATCCCACGCGATCCACACGTGCGCGATTTATTCGCCGGCGCAAGATGAATATTTTATTAACCCATTAGGATAAGTCGACAATTTATGTCGAACGGATCTCGCGCGATAAAAAAGGATTTACTTAAGGGGACATGCTGAGATGTAGAAGCGCGCTAATATTTTAAGCATTGCTCATTGATAAAGATCTTTGTTAGCAGGCGTAAGAAAATATCCCGCGATAATATCTCACTAGATAAGCTTATAAAGCTAACAACGAATATTTTTAGTCTCTGTTTAGTCTCACGTGCTATTATCTGTATTTATATATCTATAACGATATGATTCAAACGTTGGATATAAAAAAAAATTCTTTATCTGTCTTTGAAAATTTAATTAATATATTGAGTATTATGAATTTATTCACATACACATGATAAACAATATTGTATTTAAATAAAGAAACACTTTTCTCTTGTCTTAATAATAAATAAAATGCACTGCGCAACAGTAAGGGCCGGATTGAATTTTCGTATAAAAACTTTCGCGCACCTGTGGCAAGGTGTCACGAGATGAAACACCTACATTAGGAAAGTAGAACTGTTAGTCAACACCTCATTATGAAAATTACTCGTGCTATTCCGTAACATCGTTGCTCTTCCGGCTTCACGTAAGATATAGAAGAACGGAAGGCAAAAGGGAATTGCGCGCGTGCGCGGATGAGGATGAAGTGAATGTGGAGTACGCAAATTACAGGACCATAACGATTAATGTTAACGACACGCATTAGCAGTCTTGTTACGGACACCGGCAGTCCCACTGCACTCGCTCTTGCCGAGAACAACCTGCTGACCTTAATTCGCGTGAAAGTGTTAAGTATCCTCCATATGTCAAATCTGTCACACGCAAAATATTTTCGATTTGTTGCGAACGTTCGAACGCTGTGAGCAAACTGTCAGTTGAATAATTGTTTCTGAAAAAAAATGCAAATTTTATAAATAAATAGTTCCGCGTGTACCTCAATTTGTTCGTATTATACATAGATATATATACATTATAAGTATGACACGACATCCAGCACACGGCTGTTACGTTATAAATGGTCTTCCATTTTCATTTGTTTGCAATTCTTTTTCCGATGCAATTGCCCTTTTAATAAGTTGATTTATAATGATAATTGCATATATGGTATCGTACTTTTAGAGTTCTCTCGCAAAGAATTAAATATTGCCATACTCAAAATTTTGGACAATTAGAAAGTTAACAGATATTTGTTATGCATTTTTTGTTTCTATGTTTAATAGATGAGATATCGTTATATCATACGTCATACAAAGTTTGAATAATTAGCGTATCGTTACGCGCGCAATGAATCGCGCGTTGTCTAATTGGTTATTTGTGAAGAAGCATAGCGCGTAAAATACGATATGGCGATATTATTTTCCCGAACGTTAAGCAATTAATTGGTCACGCATATTATTACCGTCAATGACACGGCCACTTCCGCTACGAAAATGATTAATCGCGTCGCTACCATATTTCCGAAGGTAACGCAGCCCTTTCGCGTGGACCGTCGCCCTCGGTGTAACGCCGTACGTAATTGCGCATCATCGAATTAGCCTGGACCTGCCGGTCAACCGTGCAGATAGTTCTAGCGATAAGAATCGAATTTCGTATACACGCCATTCTCAAATGGCCGACCTGGTGCACCGGTGCATCGATAAGAGTCAAATTCTGCGTGAACAAATCCCCAGTGTCGTGCCCCGCGCTTATCGATCATTTACGGCTAAATGGCTAATTGTTTGTTAAATGCGAGACTTACTATATACCGCGGTATCTCATTCGCGCGCGGTTTGGCTCGATATCTCGCTTTCTAGCCGCTTTTGTGCCCACAAAACAACGATCTTTATCGTCGCATTACCGCGCTGCCGCTCGCTTTCGGTATTTACATGCATCAACACACACACGTGTTACTGGGTTAATGCAAAATTTCAGATTTAAAAAATGTACGCCGGTACAATGTAGTCATTGCAGTTTAGTCGAGCTAGTTTATTCGAGAATCAACCGTTCGACCGCGTCCCCACCATTAAAACACAACGTTTAAACCTCTAGGAACACGAGAAGGCTTTCCTTGCTGAAAACGAGATTTTTCACGAGGAAGAACAATGGTCGTTTATCACGTGTAATCTTCCACTCCTGCGAATTAAAAGCGAATCAACCCCATGCCGCTCTTTGCTGCCCGCCGAATGCAAATCAGCCGAATTTCACCTGCATGGAGGCAAGATAAAGCCTGAATAAAGCCCGGTGCAATAACGATCGCGTCTAACGCAGGGAACGACGAGACGAGAGAGGTGTGTAAAATGTTTGATCGGGGAGACTTGTATTTCTGACGAAACTAGGCCCCGAGAGTTTGCCCCACAATGGCAATCGATGGCGGTGGAAACGCAAGGCAGAAAATTGCATCGCGGTACGCGGGCCACGTCGTTCCCTCGCTCCTCGTAGATACCACGGGAAAGTTGAAATTCCCGAAAGCGAATGTCAGTTAAACTAACGAACGAACCCGGGGCTAAAAACAGAGCGTGAAAAATAGTCACGAAAATGACATGCCGCGCGCGCGCGCGCGCGACGTTGTAATTTTAGCAAATATTAATCCGCAGACATCACTTTTCGCGCTGTAATTATAACTTCGGCGAAATTCCCATCAGTCGAATTGCACGTAAGTATCCATAGAGAATAATTTGTGTATCCATTGATATAATTATAGCTTCTATACACTTTCCGAAATCTAATACTTGCACAAATGAGTGCGATATTAACTTTGACAACAACAAAGTTCGTTCTCTTTTGAGCCTCTTATCCGAAAACTAATTTCCCCCTTTGACACGCAGCGTTGCCTAAACACATTTCGCCTTTGACCTTTGACCTTTCGCCTTTCGGCCACCCCTTTTCACGATGTTCCAGTTCTGTATACACAGACTGCGACGATTACCATTTTCAAACGTTTAGTCGCTTTTGCGCTCTCCCTCGTCCGCCGACCCAATTTCGCTCTGACGAATTTCTTTGCCTTTTCTTTTCTCCCTTCCGTTTAATTAAGCTACGGGAATTAAGCAGTAGAAAGTCCCCATTTGTTATTCATTTTAACCGGGAACCTGCGCCTGCCTCGGCGTGGCATTGCAAAAACTGTCTTGACAGTCGGGAGCTAATTCCATTTTACCTATTGCTGGTAGTTTCACGCAATATAAAACAAATACGATATTGCCTTTACAAAAAGAAATTAATTAAGGTATATCCTAATAAAGACATTTAATTAAAATATATATCTTAATAAAAAGCATTTAAACGTCAAACGCGATATTTGTTAAGAAGCTTAAACGCATTATATAATATTTTATCGAGGTATTTGTCGAAAAACTTCGATAAATAACTGCCTATTATTATGTCGAGGCTTGCAAAAGAAACTTTAATAAATTACTGCCCATTATTATGTCAAAGCTTAAAAGATTTACCAATCTATTTTTACGCACACAGCAGAAAATAGATATCGTCGTCAATATCACATAACAGGATTCAATTCAATTAGCTATGTTTCTACATGCACTCATATAGTTTATTTCTGCAATATGCAATGAATTGTGCTATTTAAGAATTATAAATTATGTTAATTTCTGGTACTTTTTAATTAACAGTGAAACATTATGATGCAATATAGATATACGTAAATATGCCCGTATACGTGCGCACATAAAATGTGAAAGAGTATTATTGCATCAGCAAAAGCTTTATACGATTGTTAATCCTTAACGATTGGATGTCGTATCGCAAATTATACGCACGTACTATATCGGAATTAATCCTCTTTGTGCGTATGAGCGCCGGTCGGGGCGATGTCGGGGAATTGTGCCCGCGTCGTCGAAAACTTCGACAAATCTCCGGGATCGAAAACAGCGCAAAAGGCAAAGCCCGTAATTAACGCGTCACAGTCATGCACTTTCGGCATTAATCGCATCGGCGAATTGGATTTACGAGTCGCGAGAGCGATTTTCGACATTCACCTGTCGACCGCGTTTCATCGGTTGTACTTCCGTAAGCCCCGCTCGCATATATACCGTGTGGCCTGCCTAATGTTCCCGCTTGACACATAATCACGTCTTGCGCCGCGAGTTATCGACGTTAACGACCCGTAAGGCCCAGCCTAGCGTACTTGTTAATCGCGCGGCTTTCGAGGCAACGCCAACGTCGGAATTCAGATTAACGTGCCTCGCGGTAAACTTCATCAGCGTCACTCGTGACGACGAGTTCCGGCCGGCACGTTTGCTCGGCAGATATTTGATCTCCGCACGGAATCGAGTCCGGTCGCGCCGGCGGCGGTACAAGCCACGATCCGCTTCCCTCGTCGGTGCATTGGATGGCGAACTAATAAACGCGACATCGATACCTGGGGTGCTGTATGCACATACCTATGTATACGTAGGCATTGCCACGCACAAATGAGCGAACTCCCGAAACTTCCCGGAGCAATGTAGTTTTCGCCAATAGCGTCACGATGACACTCATTCGCGAAACATATACGTATATCTATATAGGTAGAGTGTGTAGACCTACAGCATGTCGTAACGTAATTGCGTGTCGTATGCACCTGCGATCGAAAAGTCAAAATTATAGAAATTTCCAGGATTCCGCGATTGACAAAGGATATACTTCGTAGGATCTTCGGAAGAGGCTATCGAGCGTAGAATTTGTAATTTTCTGCTTCCCTCGGTTGAATGTAATCTTTCTGATATTTTGGGAAACGATGTATTCGCTGACGAAGCCTCGAGGTACATTTGCGAAAGTGGTCGCAATATGAGACCAATATGTGTTCGGGTAGGATCGAAAAACGAATATTCGGTAATCTCGCTGCGGATTTGGCAGATTTGGATGGTACCTAGGAATGAACCTCTTGAGTTTTTAATTTGTTTAACTTGTGACTACATTTCTAGATTTGTTTAACTTATGACTACATTTCTAGATATATTTTAATTACAAAAAAGACATATGCGCACACATGCACACAAGCATAAGTCTCTTTAGCTTCTCTTTAAAGTGTTTCTAAAACTGTGCAAAAGATACGATACTTTTAAAACGATTAGAACTCAAATAAATATGGATTTCATTTTCGGTTTAGAACTCGCACATTTGCCGACACAAGATTCCATGACATTCACTTTGTATAAAGCAAACAGACATTAATTGGTATCATCGTCGCATTGTCGCGTTAAGAAGCGAGCCGGATCCGCTCCCGGTAACTTGGACTTAGGCGGTCCGAAACCGTCGGAAATCCGTTTTCAGTCCCAGAGCGAAACCGCACTGTTCTCCAAGACACCGCCACCGGGCGAACCTGGGATACGGTCTGGTGATTACGACTTTACGCGAGTTCCTAGCACCCTGTAAACACTTAAGCTTCTCGCTACAGCCAGCAGCCGCAGCAAACTTGCGTCTTGAATAAATATGACTGCGTCTTACGTATCCTATATAAGTGCGATTCCCCTTGAGGGAGAATAGCCCAAACTTGACCGCGCACTCGTTACTTTTTAGTGCGGCAACACACAATGGCAATGGCATAATTATTTCCAGGACGCACCATTGTGAGCGCCGCGCGGGGAATCCCCGCAGGATGCATCGTTACGACAATAAGAAAGCAGATTTCTGTAGTGTTTTCGAATACTATGCATCATGGTAATTATTTTATAACATAAAATAACTTTATTTTTTTAATTAAAACAGCGCTATAAGAAACACATGCCAATAAAAGAAACAAAGAAAAAGCTAGTCTTTAACAGTTATGGGTTTTTATGGAATAACGACGACAAACGATGATATAATTACATCAAAGAAAAGATAAGGGAAACACGCGCTTGAAAAAACGCATCGCGATTGCAGCCACGTATGAAGAGCTTGCGATAATTGATGCGGACATCAATGGGGAACGATTCCACTTTGTTGTGCCCGCGACTTGTTTCTATTCCCGATAATATTAACGGGCCCGTTTTTCTCGCTCGCCACTCATTCTACTCGCGGGCTTTATCACTCGCATTTTACTCGTGCTTTATTATGGCGACTATCGCGCTCGCGATATCGTAACGTCCGAGCGTCGATTCGCGCCCGGTGACGAGTGCGTGTGCATCGATTCGTCGATTTGAAAGCAACCGATTTATTGTCCTCTGCACTGACCCGTGCATTAGAGCCCAGTTCCATTGGACGAATCCGAGGCTTTTCGCGCCCGCTCGGCGTCAAAGCCATTCCCAACTCTGTTCAGCCGCATTGTTAACTAACGATGTGCGCTTTATGCGTACTGGAAACAATGTAAACACGTTATACCACTCGTCGGAGCGGACAAATGGACATGTCCCCTTTCTGCCCGGCGATCGGTTCGAGCGTCCAGTCACGTAAAAACACGCCACGTTAGATTCCAGTCGCGATTTTATGTTTCGCGCGTCCGCATGGTTTAAGGATCGATCCATATTATATCTGATGCTTACAATTTATATGCCAAGACCAGCGGCTGCGTATCCACCGCAATATAATCAAATACATATTTTACATAATTGACGTCAGTTTATGCTTTCACATCGATGCAGTTCGTGTACTTCGAACGAGAAATAATTATACCTCTTCGTAACGATCTTATCGCTATCCGGAAAACATCAGGAATCGAACGAACTATTACGATAATTTCAAATCGGGACAGGCACATATATTGCCCTTATCGGAGAGGAATAATTTCGCCGAGAGAATTGTCGCCCTCAATATCCCCTCCGTCTGCGAAGTTTCCGTCTCCGAGATTCGAGTTATCAGCCTTTCGTCGCAGACGTTGATAGACGTTGGGTGGAGCTGTTATCGTTATCGCGACAAATCACTAGTCGTCCGATCACGCCGTCGCTGCGTATCCTGCCGGCACCGCGCGGCGCCGACACCATTTTTCCCGGTACGGCAGCGGATATTTCCCTCCATTTTTTCGCGAGGGGCAATCCGGCATCATCGTTCGCGGCAACGGGTGGCTGACGTCGCCTGGAGGAGTTAGTCCTGTGACTTGAGAGTGGCTCTCGAGAAAGAGAAAGAGAGGAAGTGCGCGCGATCTTCGCGAAAGCACTAGACTTAAGTCGCGCAGTACACTTTTCTCCCTCTACCTCCTAGCCGAGCGTCTTATCTTACTTCGCTTGAGCGAAGCAAAACACGAAGAAGAGGATATGCCTTCGGTACACACGAGTACCTACGCGTTGCTCTAGTGTACCAGACTGCGAGAGAGAGAGAGAGAGAGAGAGAGAGAGAGAGAGAGAGAGAGAAAAAGAGAGGAGTTGGAAAAAGGGGTTGGAGGGAAGCGGAGGGAAGCTGTTTTGCAAGAGATGACAAAGTGTGGATAGAAAGGAGTACATACAAGATGTAAGGGGCCACTTAAAAATCGATATCCGCGCGCTACACCGTACCACCTCGGCTTGACATTTATAGCAATGCAGTTTACAGTAAATACTTTATTTAAGGCAATATCTCTGCGATCGCATCGCAGCAGAAGAGTGTTGTTAGTCCCGACCTCACGCAAGAGATAAATGTTTAAAAGCCGACGGTGCGTGTAGACGAAATATAATTTTTAACTGCGAAATAGTGGTAACTGCGAGGCGTTTCTTTTAAGGAAATATTCCTCTTTATATTTATATATTTCTAACAAAATATAATTTCTGTATTATCTATATGCGTAATACATCTAGTTTGTAATAATTGTAATTATTATATTGCTGGAAAATTGATATTTTATTAGTTTTCGATTTCGAACATTGACGTAGATATTTTTTCTTATAAAATCAGAATAAATAATCACTTGAAAAATATCGACACGGCAAACTCACGCACAGATAAAATACGCAACGTTAGATACACATATGGCCGAATACCGGATGCTTTGTTGTTAGATAAATAAAAACTGATTTTTTACATATTAAAAAAAAACTGGCGGTTTACTCCCGTTGAATCCACGTACGTTATTTATCCATTCACTGGTAACAAATCTCCTTCGGGCGGATATTTATCACGGCGATACAAAAATATGATTGGTCCAAGTAAACAGTAAATTTAATATTTCATTTCAGATTTTCCGTAATTCTGTCAGCAATGTTTACAAATTATTATTTTCAAATATGCCGTATTTTTCCTGTTTAATATTGTTTCTAATAAGTAATTAGATATCAAATTTTATCTCAGACCGATGTTCTCGTAGAAAAAATGTCTCTTGAAAAATCTGAGTTTTCCAACGTTGCTTATTTTACTTTGCCTCGAGGTAAAAGAAAACGACAAAAATATCTTTCATACACATTCACGCGCGTCCCAACAAAGTTTATATATTGAAGGAAAGACGAAGAAGATAAAATGACAGATACGTTTTTCAGTTATTTACTTAATTAAAATTAAAGTTAGCAAAATGTTATGGCCTGAAAAATGTATTATTGAAGGTATAAACTGTATAAATAATATTTCTATATTAGATTAAACGAATAATACAAGATGACGCAATCGCGATATCTTGCTTATAAAGTAAACAGGATTACACCCATATTCGTATAACCAAGACACAATGCTGTCAAAAGATAGTCATCGTGCATGCTGAGGGAGAATAGCTTCCGCGGTTGAATGAAATGCGGATGGTTGAAGAACGGAATACAAGAAGCTACTTAAGTATAGCGGTTGTGTTCCGTATCGCCGACGCTTCATAAATACAGAAGACCGCATTTACATCCCGTCACCGATGACGCCGAGAATGGCATCGAAAGAAACGAAAGGCACGTCTGGCAGACAAGGCCGAAAACGACAAATTGCGGACTGCGGAGGTGGTGCGTTTCGCGATAGGAGTATTGTATTGCGGAAGAATACACGCGTTTTCTCTCGGACAATCTTACGTCAACGTGGCGTGAAAAAGCAAACGCCGTGGAAATACCGTGCAGCGTGTATACATACGGGAATACTACATATAACGCGAGGGAGATATAAGACGCGATAGAAGGAAGCGATGTTCCTTGTAAGAGGACAACGTGTAGACGACGAGGATTTGCTTGAGATTTATGATTACTGGCAGCGCTTGCACACGGAAATGTAAAGTGCGAGGGTAAATACAAAACGCGAGTGTAGAGCTGTATAAATAAATATCAGGTAGAAAAAAGTCATCCCCGGGATGGTGAACTGCACATAAAATATAAAAATGTGCAAACACACACGAAACGTAAATATCCACCGCTGTCGATAAAGTACATATTTAACTACGTATACGCGTAGAACATCCGCTCGCTATTGCATTATTATTCTCTAACTACTATATTTAGCATCAAAATGAGGATGTACATTGGACGAGCTCTCGTTGATATTTCCGGTAACGAAAAAAATATTTGAATTTGTTCGGCAATTAAAAAAATAACACAGTAGTAATGGAATATCCAACGGAATATGTATCATTTATATACAATATGGTTCGTTGAGTAAATGCGACGCGTGATCGATATGATACAAATGTCCAACAGCGTGCTCGGTGTCACGTATGTATACGGCCCGTTAAACATGAAACGCGAGCAGGACGACCGAAATTCGTAGTCAGTGGAAAATATCCGACGATGACGGGGTACCACTCGTAAAAGCGCGTATCTCACGAAGCGACGCGCGTATTTCACTTCAACAAAACACACACGCGGAGAAAGGACGCATTTCGGGACAACGGCCGCAACTCGGGAGGGAAGGTGGTAGCACGACGGATGCTGAAAGTGTAAGACGCTGTTGGGGAAGACTCGCGTCTCTGGTACGAGGACAAAGTGTGGATGAAAGAAGCGTGGAATACAAAGTCCTACTTAAAGCACGGTACCTACCCCGCCGACCGCAATGCGCGCGGTCCTTTGAGATTTACTTTACACGTCTAGCTTGGAAGATTTACCTTTTAGAACTTACCTCGGCGCTCGCACTTAGGGATTCCCGTGTCCTGTGGCGTGATTTAATCGGCGAGCATTAGCATAGTCTCCCTAGATGAACCGAGGTAGAGCAATGTAATATCAGCACAACGATCTTGTGTAAAAGAATTTCACATATCGTGTCAGTTAAACGCGCGCCGAATCTGTATAGAGGTAGGTATATACAGATCGGAGAGATCTGCACTGAAAACTGACGTTTGTAAAATCTCAGAATTATTACCGGTAGCTCTGAACTTTTTTCGGTGATAAATATGTCGCTGTTTATAATCAAAAAGGACTTTGATTATAAGCCGAAAGACTTTGCAATGGTAAATATATTCGGACGGCAAACGAGCAAAGCGAGATCCTTAAAACGAAAAGGTCTTAGCTTTTTCTTCCCAAGGCAGCCTTTGATGTTCCACTCTTGAAATTCGAGACCTGCGGGTCCGTAGGTTTACGAGAAATTAGCTTGGCGGTTGCAGGCAGCTTGAGAGGACGGTAAATTATCATTCCAAAGGTGGTAATCAGCTTTCATATCTTAGATACATTTCACCCGAGAAGAGCATTCACATATGCATTTATCGCAGATCTACTCATTTCCAACTCGTTTCGCCTGCGAGAGTATCATTTTACACAATTTTTTAAATTCGTCGATGTTTTCCGAAGTAATCTCTAAACCACATATCCTTCATGAAAAATGTATAGATTTATATACTATTGTTCAATCCGCATCGCACTAATTATTATAAATGCATTAAAATAAATGGCCAATTCTTTTAAAACTGTAATCTGATATTCAATACACTAATAAATTTAGTAATCGACATTGAATGTAAAACAAATTGTAATTATAATTAAATATTATTGATATGGAAAAATAAAAAAATTGAAAAATAGAAAGGGGAAGAGAGACATCGCGTTCCTCTATATGTTTCCACGTTCAATTTATCGTATATAAGAGATTATCTTACGTATAACCGATTATTTAAATATATATACATACATTTATATTTAATAATCTATCTGAACAGATTATTATAATTTAGACGATCGTGTGATCGAGAATTTTTATCTGTGACACGATAAATACGTATTAGCGGATATTAAATTATTTCAACAAATTCAATTTATCTTACGTATTAACGGATATAATCACATATAGGTTTATCCTAAATAAATATAACTCAATTTTCAGAGTATATATATATATATATATATACATACTATAGGAAATACCTAAATCTCCATTCCCACCCTTTTAGAGATACAGTATATTTGTAATCCCATTGAATTCGTCCAAATTTAAACAAATTTTTTAATAAAAATTTAAGCAGTATTTTCAAATCGGATTTAAACATTTCGAAGGTAACTATTTATCCTTTTATTGTTATGGATACAATAAACATTTTTTTAGTAATTTGTTTGTAAGTTAAATACGGACCGAATCTGCCGAATATTTAGTTACATTAGTTAAATTGGAAAAACGCGTTTTTGAAATGTTAGATATTTTTATACAATAGCAAATACGGTGGTGATACATAATATAGATATATGTAATAAAAACCGAAATATGATCTCGTGTTACGCGCGCACACATATGCACACATAGAGCTTTTTACTAATTAAATCTTTATTTTAAAAAAATCTCTTTACGTTACCTATTTTAAATAAAAATATAAAATTTACTGGGAAAAAATACTATATTATAACATGGAACAAAAATCCAAGCGTTGCGTGTTGAAAGGATATTTTAATTAAATTAAAGTTTTAATTCAAAGGTTAAATTGACAAAGCCGGTTTCTGCCCATATCGCTTATTATCAAATAAAACATTCGCTTAGGAACTGTAAAATGAGAGTATATGCGGCTCATTTAATTCAGCGCGGAGCGGTGAATTTCACCCCGATGACGCGGGCCATCAAAAATTATGGTCGTCCTATATTACGATACGACCAGAGCGGTAGGCACGAGCGAGCCTGCTGTCGCCGACCTTAATTAATTTGCGTTTTTCCTCGTGATATGCGAATTCCCGGCGCGAAATCTCGGGGTAAATCACGGAGGCGGCCGGCCCGTGGACGGCCTACCGGAATTTGAGGAAATTCCGTCACGTCGGCTTAATACAATCACGTTCGAGTGACGCTTTCGAGAATCGAGATGTCAGTTGCTACGGCTCGCGGGTGAGGAAGGCGAGGATTGGCGTTACGATGGGAAAACTGGGATGTCCGTGGAGAGTGCATCCAACTTAGCTCGCGACGACCCTGGCACCGCTGCACCGTCTCGTTCTCGATCAATGCCCCGCCACCGAAAGGGCGATATTATCGAGATTCTACGAGTCCAATTGTCGACCCCTTTCCATTTCCTTCGATACGGAGGTTATCGACACCCTGTCAACCGTTTCGAGCTTTCTCGCCATGCAGGATGGCCCACTTATACGGAGTCGATTCCCGATGGACAATAACACGACCTTTAATGGAGGTGCGGGAAAGACGCCAACGGGCGATACCCAGGCGCTATCGCGGCTGCGGTTTCGCGAGTAATTACGTTGTGCATGTGCGAAGGCACGGTGCCGGAGAGCCTTTCAGCAAGTGCATCGGAAATTTGGCGGATTCGCCGCTTATCGGCGGCTGCCTTCGGCGGTTGTAGATTCGTTACCAAACTGTACGATCCTCCGATATTAATTAATATGGTTAAGGTTAATTGGAACGAAGTGCACGATGAAACGCAGATTTATTTTTTTTTCTTTCCCGAGAATCCTCTGCCGCGGAACATATCTCCGCAATTGAGTTTTTTGCATTTAAATTTGCAAATTGGCAAAAGCGAGATTCGTATTATTTTCAACTTTATAGGGATAAAGGTACAACGAGAATAAATATTTCCAAATTTATAGTATTATCGTGCGCGTTTCTCCTCACAACGCTGTATAATATTCTTTACAATTATTCCACTGCATTATCATGAAATGTGACCAACATGGTGCGCCGCAGGCCAGTCCGTTTGTAAACGCATAAACGAAATTTTTAATTCGTGCGGTAAACCAAGTAAAAAATGAACTCGACGAGCCTCAGACTGCTCTATCTGTATTGTGAGATATTTCACTTTGTTTGCATGCCGCGGCCTTTCGTTTGATCATAGTTAACTCCGAGATAAAAAGAGCATTGCATTCAGCAATTCATAGTAAATTACACTAATTACGCGCATAAAAGCGAATCGAGAAAAATGCACATTACAGCTTTAACAATCTCGCGTGAGAGATTATTAAAAAGCTGCAAGTATGAAAGATGAAAGATTAATCTATTAGTTATAATAAACTTACTAATAAACGTATGTGAGAGGATCTTTGTCTCTTCAAAAATATCTTTTATTCGCGTTGATGCTAAATGTTTTATTTCGAGAATGTAATAAATGTCATTATAAGTATAATACCTTCATTCAATATCATTAATGAATGTTGTTGATTACTTTTGCTCCATCGGTCCCTCAGAAAATATTACTGCATGATCTGTGTATAGGCGAGCGCCGCTCCTTCACATTGCGGATACGTGTTTTGCGAAATGCAGCCCGCAGCGCTTTTATATGAACCTATGAATCCTATTGTTGAGTTTCCGTATGTATACTCGCAAGACCATGCTGTATTCTCGTACGATGAATTATTCTTTCGGTATCCCGTGCGTATGTGTGTGTGTGTGTGTGTGTGTACGTCAAAAACAAACAACTATACTTACCAATCTGGCAAACGTTAACGAGCAAAAAATTTTTTTATCGCACAGAATCGTGATGAAAAAGGTTGCAGCACAGGAATAAAGAGATTAATTCATTCATTTATTTAATAACCGACTGTGTGAAAATAGAAAGGCATATACACATGAGAATTAAAAATATTAAATATCACGTTGCAAAAGATTCATGTTTCACGGCGATACGAAGCAAATTTGCTGAAATATCAAATCTAAATTATGCTTTTATTTCGCGGGTCAGCATTCTCATAATTTCGAATATTATTTCTCTCTTTTGCTTTAACAATATTCTCGAATTTGCAATTGTTATTTTTTTTTCCCCAAGAATATGGATTAGGTCCTACCTTTACATTGTCTACAACGATTTCACAAGAAACCAGATAACACGAAATCGAAATTAAATTTCTCGTTCTGACTGTACCAGAAGTCTTTCCACGACCTTCGATCTATCGCAATCATCCACCTTATGTCACGAGTAATACGCGGCTTGTTTGTATCCACGTGAAGTTTCATTCGACGCATCCCAACTGTAAAGCGCTAGATGCGCAAAAATGCCTCCCAAGATAACCCGCGATATCGAATTTCATCGATCAAATCGCGAGAGAAGATATAACGTGCGATCGAAAAGGATAATACATATTTTCCGTTTCATTTATATTATTCTAAAATATATAAGCTCATTCATGAAATATTATCTTTATTTCTCTCGTGTTTCTATTACCCTGGTTTTTTTTCTTATATCTTGGCAAGAAATTCTACAGCGATCGTAGTGCACTCATCCACGGCACGTCTACATAAAATTACGCCATTCGACAAATTTTATTTTTCCTATTTAACGGGATTGAAATATAAAATCCTCTAGGTTTGTTGGCAACGCAGCCATGGCTTGAATTGCATTGTGCATAAGCACTAACTTCCATATTTCAAGCAAATGTCCTTGCAACATTTTATTGTTTCGTCGCACGAACTATTTTATGTTGCGCTATATCTTTCTGCGAGAAAAGATACAGATTTTCTGACTTTATGAGCTAGAATAGAACTTTCCAACCATAAATTATATCCTAGTACTGATTTCTTGAGAAAAGATATCAGTTTGTTTAGAAAATTATGTAAATGGAACCGCGACGAGAATTTAACTAAAATAATTAAAACCTCGAATTTTTGGTTATTTGAGAGCCATTGATACACTAAGTTACTAATTATAGAAAACGGCAAAAATTTATTATTTTTATCATTCCCGTGACGCAAGCGATATAAGGAAACGTGTGTAATAAAAACACAAATCATTAATTTCAACTCAACTAAATTTCAATAAATCGTTAATTTCTTGAGCGTTTGAAGATATTTGAATCTGTGGAAGATATCAATTTTCATGAACGTCGTTTCTTCGCCTTTAATACCTTAAATGCACGAGCTCGTGTACGTGCTGGCGTTTACACCCTCTTAACACTTACAGCATATATACGTGCCGATGGTACGTACGTGAACGCGTTGCGTAATACAGTCCATATGATTCAATGAAAATAAAATTTTAAGAATTCGCAGACTTCGTTGAGTCAAATAATATGCTCGTTTATACCTCGTTTTTTCGCAACGTAGCTCACGCTCTATTTATCCTCCTTTCAGTTTGTATTGTCGCACTTAACGAAAAATTGAAAAATCTCCTCAGTATCTCCTTCGCGGATTTTTTTCCCTTTTTTCAGCGTGAAGTTAATGCGCTTCGCAACTTTCACATTTTAAGCTGACAATTTTTGAAACGTGCCGAGTGGAAGTTTAGATCAATACTTTTGCAGTAATGAAAAATAAGATCTCTCTGGAGAGGTATCAAACTTTTTTCACGCCGCTGTACAGTGGACAGGAAAATGAAATAGGACGGGCTATAAAACGAGAAAAACGCTTTACGGTACATCTCGTAGTATCTTTTCCCAGCGATATTTTTCCTCATTTGATATTGGCGATGACAAATACTTTTCTACCAGCTGAATACGCGTACTGCTTATGTATGAGGCAGCAACATTTTTACCATTTCAACCTGTATTTTCTTGATACGTCTATAATTTGTATTAAAATTATAAAAGTTGTCGTTTAGATTCTTTCTTATCTTTTTTTATATATTTGGATATACATAGTAAAGTTCAAAAATCTTCTATCCAAGAGTATAAAAAGGTGATAAAATAAAACTATTTTTATTTTTTAATATATAATTTATCCTTTATTTTAATATATTTTTTAGAACAATAAATTAATTTTTATACACTACTAAAAATTCTGAATTTTTATTCTTAAAATGATTTAACACTACAAAGATTACCTCTTTGTATAGAAAAATTAATTCGTTGTTTTAAAAAATGTACTGAGATAGAGGGTGATTGAAAAATAAAAACAGTTGTTATATTTTATATTCTTGGACTGGAAAACTGTTTTGGACGTATTACGTTTATTATATTATATGTTTCAAATTTCAAACGTTTAAATATATCGTTTTCTTGTATATTATATTCACATGGATGTTACCTATATTTTCTGTGAGCGATGCGAAGCATGTTTTACTTAAATTTCATCACGGCATGTTGGAACTTGAAATAGATTGGCGTCATTTTACGTTGCAGATATAAAATCGGCTCGTGCGAGATAAGCAGCAGCAGTCTGATTTACTCGACGCAGAAAAACTGATCCCGCGATTTTCTTGGACTTTGTGCAATCTTTTCCTTTCTCTCTCTCCCTCTCTCCTGCTTTCTTTTAGCATCGGCAATAACACGTCCGCTACCTATATTCGCGCAGGGAATTTCGTTTGTTGAAAAATTTTATTTCCCGTTGTTCGATGCGATCGAAATGCAAACTCCCGTCGCCATTTCTGGCACCGCATCGGTACTTCCGGTTCGCTCAGCGAGATACGTTATGCACATGCATACGAGATTCTTTCCCCGCGATATAGATTTACGGTAACATTGAGAAAGAATGAAGGAGCATTCAGACGACGAACTTGGTGCTGCAGCCCCTCGCTTTTTTATCCCTGAATTTCTCGCGTGCCTTATTCACGCTCCCTAATCCGTCCTTTATGTTTGTCCGGATCGCTTTTGCACTAATTTTTTTACATTATATCGACGGAAGAATTCCATAATTCTTCACATTACAACGAAGTAAGGATACATCATAACGACCAAAAAGATCCGCATTGCTTATGAGAGTTTAACTATAACTAAATTAGATGTCCAAATGGAGAAAATTGACAAACTTACAAGTTTGTTTCAAACACAGAATTAAAAATAATTTAATCGTCAATTAAATTATTTAAAAACGATTAAATAAAAACTAAAGATATATTTTTTCAAATGTTTTTTATTTCGCATGAATTAGCATAACGTTGTTAATTTGTAATTAAATATTATAGTTGACATCAATGATGTAACCTGAATCGAACAATCGCGATGTTATTCGCATCGATGCAAGAATAAGACGGCGTGAGTTTGCGCTTGCATTTAAGTTTGCACAAACGCGCAAAGACAGTTACGTCGCGTTTATACTCGGGGAGCGATTTTCTAGAACTTCAAGAAAATATTTTAGTATTTGCGTTTCCCCACATGGTGGGGGCGGAAAGGAGGGGGGCGGAGGGGGCAACGTACCAAGAAGGAGGTTACGGCGCATAAGCATCTCTCTTTCGATCGCGCGCACTCGCTTCGATGCTTACATTCGTCTGGAAATATATAGTTACGGCAAAGGGAACGTTTATCCACACGCAATGTGAGATTCTCCCAGGGAAACATGGATTTGCAAGTGCTACATCGTATGAGCGCGAAGAAGCTTTCTGACAGGGCCCCCTTTTTAACCTCGCTGCTCCGTCTACGCGAACACACATCTTCCGTTTCCTTCTTCGTTTGCTTTACAGAACGCTTTTCGATCGCCTTTTATTTCATTTTTCTTCCCCTTTCCTCTTTCTTTCCTTTTTTTTCTTTAAGTTGCCGCAAGAGGTTTATCGATTCTACAAGGCTGAACGTAACGGAAATGTCGAGCATAAATCCTTTAAAATACGAAATAATTTTCTTCGTATTTTCGGTAATTGTTGATAGGAATAAGTATGTTTGTTTCGTTTGAAATTAAATAAATCAGTATCTGTTACCGTATCGATTACGGGTTATTTCTTTGGCGATTTCGACTTGGGTGGTATTCGACCGCAGCAAAGCACGGCAGATCTTATAGCAACGCGATTAAAAGTAAAAGATCGATATATCGCATAGTAATATATCATGCCTTGAAGCAGCCGCAGAGAACCGTACGGAATATAATCTTCATGCCTTTCATATCAGAGGATCCTTTTCGACATGAAATACGTTCTTTCCATAAAAGTTATTGATTCACCCTCTACGCGTGATCGCACCCATGTAGCCATATATGGAAAAGAGATCTCGGCGAACGGGTGCAGCGTGTCCTCGACAATGTGTGTTTAGAAAAAGCAATCGCCGAAAGTGGCGAAGCTATACGTCATTTATGCAAGAATTTGTTCGCCGACCGACCGACCGACCTCGTCGCCGCGCGTGTTTCGCGCACTCGTCTTCCGCTCTCGATCTCGTCATCATTCTCGGCGTTTTATAGATACGTCTTTTGCAACGTCAGATCGATGAGTGCCTACGCTTTCTCGCATTCAAGCTATGCACATACATTTGCCACGAGGGCAATACGTACGATTCGACGAAGGATGAAGAAACGTTTCGACAAAGCTGCCAGATCCCAATCTCCTCTTTCTCTCTCTCTCTTTCTCTCCCTCTAGTTCTCCCACCGCGGTCTTAGAATGTCTCGCACGCTTCCTCGCTTCGTTTATTTCCTTTACATCCGGCGCGGCTTTCGATCCGCGACTTTTACTTTGCCATGCCAAGCGGTTGTCGAAGTGTTTTGTAATCCCGGAAAAGACGTGCCCCGCGAGAAAATTGATTTTACACCCGGGCGCGCGTTCTGTCATGTTCTAAAACGCAACGCCTTCGAGGATGGCGAGCCAGTGATCCTTTTCACGCTTGTCGTATTTCTTCAAGTCTGAATCATAATATATTGATGGTAACAGTGACTAGTGATTCAATAACAATTTGGTTTTATCATACTAATAGAAAATCAATGAAAAGTTTTCACGTACAAAGGAATACAACTTAATCACCTATTGTTAATAATAAAAAATGATTAATTTTTAGTTTTTTATTATTGATGACTGACGTAACTTATAAATTGAATCTTTAAAGAGGACGAGTATTTCGTAGATTTATTAAAATTAATAAAATAAAAAGAGAGAGAGATCAGTCTCCAAATTTTCTCTGACTCTTGAGCAAGTGATATCTGTGGCTTCGTAAACATTTATGAAATTGAATCTTTTTAATTACTAATATTGCCACGTAAAATGTATTAACTCACGCTAATGAAGAACGAGACCACAGGGCGTATATATGCAATATTTATTATTGGTCTCATGCTGTTTGAACCGTTCAACCGTACTCTCAATTACCAGCAAATTTCACGTGGTTGCGGTACTGTAGGGGTAGGGTATTCGCGAGTCAGACGATCATGCATGGCGTAGTTAAACAGAAAATTAAATTTTTAAAAAATGTTGAGGAAAAAATTAAGGGATTTAGACATTTTAGACACGGTTAATAAATTGTATATATTTATAGTGTACGTAAGTGTACCATATACCATATTACTAACCGAGAAACATAAAATCTTTATGTACATTTTTAATTTTACGTGTAATATTTTATAACAACTCGCAATACTTTGAAGCATAAAGTGAATCACATAAGTATAGTAGCGCGCTATAATTATTAAATTTGACGCGACATTGGATATTTTACGAAATTTGTTTAATATAGAACTGTTAAACGTCTTTTAATTTCGCGTTCACGAGGATACGCGTTACGAAACTATACTTTAATTACACAGACTATACTTCTCGAAACTTGACTATCGCAATATACCGGCGATCGAAATTCGTGATAAATGCCACGCGGCGCATCATCGTGTGATGGACCGCTGAAAATTTCGGAGCTGCACACACTCGAGGCCAGTCCAGGCGAGTTAAGTGTTTCCGCGCGAAAGCCCTATTTAAATCGCGATTATACGCGGCAAAAATCCCAACGCGTCCGCGTAGAACGCGCATATACCAAACAGAATGAAATTTAGTTGGCCAATTACCAAGATAATAAGCTTTGAAAATTAAGCATAATAACCGGCTGGTTTGGCGCGCGAAAGGATTATTAATGCAAATGAAATCAATAAGCGGATGAACGAAAGGTTGGCCGAATTGCGCACGGTTCGCCGAGCACTGTGCGTTGCTGTTGCGAGAGAATTTAATCATGATACTTGTCCATGATACTTAATATTTGTTCACTAATTGCTACGCGTCATATATATCCGCAATTCATTTTCCTCACATTACTTTATTGTCTTTTATCCGTCCGCGTGGTATTATCGCTTTGTCACTTCTATTCCATTTTTCTGCATTACATTTTCTGCTTAGTCATTATCTCGCGCCGCTCGCTCGCACCTACATTTTATGGATGCGAGAACAAAATTTAATGTCGTTGAAAGTGTTTTCTCATTGTCACGGACCGTTGTCGTTTCCTACATACGTAGAATTTGAGCGAATTTCCTGTTTGCAATATATTTTTCTCAGCAAGAACGAGACGATATAAGACTTCGAGGGTAGTGCAAATACGGTGCCCCGTGAAAAGTTTATTTTCGAAGGTTTCCAACACGATCGAAATTCGGATCAGATCGTGGGAAGAAGTTCGTTACAGTAACGAACTAGCAAACCTTTTACCGGACCTGTGCGCGCCCGACTCCTTAATTTTGTTCTCCAAGTAAAGAAGCGTCTGGTCTGTTATTGAGCAAATCCACACCCACACACCCACACACCCACACACACACACACACACACGTATTCACATATACATACGCGCGCATCTGCAATGAACGAGCACAAACTTCTTTAAACGAGCGACTATATGAGCGTGAAAAATATACTTTATAAGTGCCAAACTTCGCTATTAGCTGGCCCTTTTCGGGTAATTTCGCAAAAGCTTTGAATATTGGTTTCGAAAAAATTGTTCATTCTTCGCAAAAGTTCACGCGACAGCGTGACTAAACTTCTAAGGTATAAAAATTGATATCGTGGTTGTAGCTGAAGTTTGAAGCATTCTTGGAGCAAAAATTAAAAATTTGTTCTAATAGAAAAGAATTTACGGTATAGAAAGAAATATACATATTTATATAAAGACAATAGAATTAGAACAAAACACGCGCGGATATTTCGAATTAAACGGAGCAGTTTTGAGACTGCTAACAAACCATCTTATTCTTACAATCAGAAATCTTAAAGATTGTCCTCGCATCTATATATTTTATCATAAGACAAGGAATCAGCGTTTTCGTGAAGATTTTATTTTATCTTTTATTATTTGTTTATTAATTTTAAATTGGTTTTTTGTCATAATTTTATTCTTTTTATATAAATATATTTCTTTTTCTTATCCTTTTTAATTGAGGCAAATTTTTAATTTTTCACTATGAACGCTCCAAACTTTAACTATATTATCGTGGACCGTATAAATCAAGACATCTCTACCTAACGCGATTTTTTCTAATGAAAAGATAAGCACTTTCTACTCCTGATTGATGTCGTGCTTTGAGGATAATAGATTAATATTGCGAAAAATATAAATCCACCTCATTCAAGTGTGCTATATTTATACGTTCTTCGTTCTCTTTACCTCAAGTATAAAAAGTAAAGTATTTTTTCTGTATGTTGTTAAGGACTCAATGGTTTTATCAACTTTTTATATCGCAAACAGAAGTACATTTAAGTTTAATTAAACACAAGAAAATATATGCACGCGTTTGCGAAAACTTTTTGTAAATATTTCCTGTAGAAAAAATATAGTAGGTCACAATAATTTAATATGTCATTTTCAAGCAGCACGGATTTTACTTCATTTACGAAAATTGATGTTTGGATCGTGTAGAGGTAGAGTGTTTGCAGAATGTTCTTCGGCTTTCACGGGAATCAACGCTGAGCTGTAAAGATTTGCATTTTAATCTTCATACCAACATTGAGAAGTTCTTCTCGTACTTTGCGAGACATTTTGAAATACAAGATCTTTGCAATAACAGAGAGAAGATTCTGGGTAAAAATGCGCTGACGTTTAAATAAACTTGATATAATACAATAAAACATGATGAAATTACGATTGAATTAAAAACATGCGGTAATTACTTAAATTAAATTTTGATAATTTTAAATCTATCACGCTCAATGCTTTTAATATAATCTCACACTTTGTACTAGAAAGTTACAAAAGCAATTTAAAGTCTTTGTTACGAGACACATTTCTTTAACAATAGCTATTTCATAATGTACGCGTAATAAAGTTTATCGCCCACGATTAAAATTTTTGCGGACGATAAAATTTCTCTGTATTCCAGTAGGATGGGAATTTTCTTCGAGTCGCGAACAAATTGTGATTCTGTGCTCATGAAATCCTCGAAGGCTCACTCGCTTCATGGAACTTTATAAGTCCCATCTCACGGTTCTCGCTGGCATCTGCGTAGAAATTTACGCGCGGTTTCGCCATAACGTGGATATCGACTCGTCCCCGTCCACGAGAATAAACCTACTTTAATGGCATACTGAATCGGTTTAACGTCTCGATAGATGCCGAAAAGGATTTTACTCTCACAGGGAACGCTGCCGACGCTTTCGTCTAATGCTTTCCAAAATTTGCATTCTAATCTTTGTAAACCCCGCAGGGATTACCGCCGCCGTCTTCTTTCATCGTCCCGAGGATTTGCTTAACCTCGGCTTTCTTTGAAAGGCGATTCTCTCCGTTCTACCCGCAATCGATATATAACATTTTACGGAATCTCCCCTAAAGTGCATGCTTTGTAACACGGAAAATATATTAGAAAATATGCAGAGTATATAAATTAATATTTAAACCGAAATATATGTCTTATAAGTACTTATAGAAGTTTATAAGTATATAGAATTTGTAAGTGCTTCCATTATATTAATATTTATTATAATAAATCATACACTTCTTAACAGCATCTGGGCAAGATTAATATATACATAGTAATGGCATGCATTATTACATAATGGTATTTTCTGACGATGAAAGTTTATCGTGAATCGTATATTCTATCGAATAGTAAATCAATTAAAGTCTGGAGAATTAGGTAAAACTCAATATCAGTTTCGAGCGTTCAGAAAATTACCGTAATAAATGCCGCCTGATATTATTAGCACCTAGAAACGTCGCAAGTTTCGGAACGCATCGCGAAAGGTTAGCCGCCGGATTGGCCGCTAATCAAATACAGGATAGATGAGGGGGCGAAGGTAGAAGATTTATTGTAAGTAAATACAATTAGGAGTTACGAGTGCCTTCGAGTAACCTTTGGCCCCAGCTGACGCTAACCCAACTACAGCGAACCTGACCTAACTAAATAATCGAATTAGAGGTGCCTTCTACCGCGATGGCGCCCCTCCCTCCCTCCCACCGCTACCGAAGTCCATTCCTCGTCTTCTCCTCATCCACTTCTAACTTACATTCGACACGATCTCCGGACCGTATTCGCGGGATTAGTCCTGGGATAGTAAATTGACTGTGGCTTGACGACGGACACGATTTCTCAGGTGTTGCGATAGTTGTTCGTCGACATGATCTTCGTCAGACTGGGTCTGAAGTCTGAATAGGAAATTTGAGGGCATCGAAAACGTAAGAGATCTCTTTAAGAGTATCGGCATAATGTAAACTGTTAACATCTTGTTGAACATGCATAGACAAAAAAAATGAAAATGAGAATAAATGTAAAAGAAATTATTTTTTAAATCAAAATTTGTCTTCTGTTAAGTATATATTTGATGATTGAGTTGACATATAATTTTGTATCGATAAAATTTGCAAAACTTTTATCTTGGATTTTCCGTTTTCTAAAGGAATGAAAGAAACATCGCTTTTCCATAATCCTTCTCGAAAGGATATAGGCATCGCTTTACCCGCGGAGAAATTCGTATGCACGACGTTTCTCACAAAGTGCGAAGTTCCTTCGCGACAAAGTTGGGGATATCGATACTCAGCGATTCGACGAAACACTACGCCCTGCCTGCTTTCTAAACAGCTTTCGAGCGCGACAAACGATCCCCTCAGTTCCCGATCGACATCTGATCAATCTCGACGAAACATCGCGCCTTCTTTGAGAACGCGACTCCTCGCGTTGAAAATATATACAACTTCCCTCGTCGTCCTCCAGCGAAAGTTTCCGAGCTTACAGCTATTCGCGATAACGAAACTTTCGCTTGTCCGAGTTTCTAGCAAGGAGTTCGCACTTTGTGCAATGACATATTGACACGCATTTCAAATGCAGTGCAATTCTAAGTTCGCGCGTCTCTCGATCGCGATCCCCGTTGTTTCGGAGATTTAATTTGATGATAATGAAATTTTCTATGAAATCGAGATTAATTAAACGGAGAATCTGTGAAATTTTCTTTATGTACGAAGGGTCTGAAAGTAAAAGATAATGATAGATGATAAATAACGAATAAAAGCAAGTAGGAAAAGACTGAAAATAAAAAAATAATACATAGTTCATAAATAATAATTATTTCGACAGGCTAATAGGACATGTCAAGAAATCTGTCATTTGCAGATTGCGGATAACACAAGTAGATAAGCGATCATTGATTTATAACGGCTGGCAAATGGCTACGTCACCGCGTATTCATCGCGAATTGTTCGTTTTATATCTGCCGAATTTCTTGAAGCCCGCTTGAAAGGGCCCTTTTTATTGGCGGGCTATCGGCTGAAACCGCGCGCCACGTCCGATAAGGGCGGCCCCGTCAATAAAAGCGCATCGATGATTTACGAGCCGTATGCGGAATGATGACAAAAACAGGCCGCAATAAATCGCGCGAGTACATCGGGCCGCCGCCGCGGGTTATTTGCTGTATATCACTTTGAAAGAATCCGTAAATTTGCCTGCCGCGCGCCAAGATCTCGTCGTAAATACCGTGATCGTGGCGATCGTGGCCATAGGTCGGCGCGCGTAGCGAAGCGGACGGCGGGCTCGCGCGACCCGTAGTAATTTATCACGCTAACGTTTTCTTTTATTGTCGCGACGCATAAAAACCGGCGCCCGGTTACGTGCGCAGACGAATTGTACGCTAACATACGAAACGTGCGTGTGTTTCAGGATAAATGAGAACACAACGCGGTCCCAGTTCCTGGCCTACTTCAGCTTCTCGTCCAAAGCGAGCACGTCTGTCGGCTGGCCGGTGAGGGGCGGACATCTGGTTAACAATACGGGTAAGATATTTAGCTCGCTTTTGTGATGAAAAATGAAATTATGTTATACGCTTCTAACGCTCAGCTTTTCGGACGTGTATTTTCCATTTGAATTTCGTACAGCGTATTACTCGACGCTGACAATTCTGGCGACTAAATCCCTGTTATCTGGTGATGCATGAAAAATATTCTGAGGATTTTCTGTAGAATTATTTGTAATTGACGACAACATGACTGTTTTGAATTATATTGAATTTAATAGCTGTAGAAAAAAAAAGTTAACATTTTGTTCCCGTTTTCTTGTTACGTTTTACGTCAATGTTTGATATCGATGAAATTGCGTCGGATCTCATATTATCGCGGAACCGATAACGCGCCTAAAGTCACGAGGCAATCACGAAAGCGGCGATCTGTTGAACAAGTGAGATTATGGTGCTAACGTAAACTTGGTCGCCCAGCCGCGTTCGCTACACGCCCTGTTTCGGACCGCTCCTATCATAGACTATTGCTCAAACTACACGCCAACAACCTAGTTCACTATCGACTCCCTCATGACGGTAACTTCATCTTCTTGTAAATTACACCCCGTGGTGTGGCTTATCACGCGGAATGCTCAACTGCACGGGCAATCTACGTAGATAGCGTTCTTCTTAACACCCCGGTGACAAATTTGCACGAGCCGACAAGAGTAAAGTTTTCTGATACCATTTACGAGTACGCAACTACTTGCGCGCGCGCGTTCCCTCTTTCCACGAGGGAACGAAGGGCGAAGCATTTTCGGAGATTCTCAGAGTAAATAAAACCTTCCTCGCACAATATTTTTGCGAATCAAACGGAAGCGAGTGTATATATATATATATCCCCTCGTGAATTGGGGGAGCAATTTTATTCGTATCTCCCTGAAAGCCATGTGAAAACGGAAACAAACTATTTAACTAACTCGCTAAAGCGTAAACCTCGTATAGTATGTTCGCAAATTATCGATGCGCGTTTTGCATGTAAAATCGAGTTACGCGTTAACCTTGTTGCCTTACTCGATTAAAGCATACATTGGCGAAACGTTCGTCAGAACCTCCAGCGTGTCTCCTGTAAAATTCACAACGAAAAATCAGAACCGCGACGAAAAAGGAGAAACAATTTGTAACGTCAGTTTTTGTATACGTGTTGCGTATTCTTCTCCCATGATGCGAAATCCGAATGAAACGTTGGAAACGGCATAGCTTTCGAACATTCTCGTCCACGTTGGCTGCGTTCAGTGGAAAAAGCAGCTCAGTGATTCTTTAATATGATTTAATATGATTTTTGCCTTTGGTTCTTCTCCGGCTCTAATTGTAGAAACCGATCGTAATAAAGAATCGTTGAGCGCTCACTGAGCTGCTTCTTCCGCTGAACGCAGCCAATGACGATTTTGGAAACGGCTATCGGATAAAGTTGGAAAACATGAATAGCGAGCGCTGCGGGAAAAGGAGGAGTAGCTAGAACGTGCAAATTTACCTGCGCGAGCAGCGCGGAGGGATAATTTCTTCTTTCCCTTAGTTAGTGCGAAAATTATACGAGCTTAAGTGCGGACCGGCCCGCGCTTTAAGCGAATGAGGGAACGTTCGGCTCTCCGAAGCCATTTAACCATCGAAAGCGTTACCGGGCTAAATCGCGAATATCGATCCTCCTCGGCACGACTGTGCGATCTTTATCTTTAAATGCGACGGGCTTCTAATCTCCAACGTAATCGATGCTTCTCTGTACAGGTCCAGTCTGGGTTATCTTGAGATGAGACCAGAGCTCAGTTAGGATTCTTTTAAGATAGTTGAAATAGAATATTCTTATGTTATTTAGAATATATATATATAATTTTCGTAACAAAAGGAACAAAATGAATAGTTTAGGAGTTGAATTTTTATCATATTTGTACTATTAAAAGATTCTCCTCTGGCGCATCTATTTATAAATAACTTTTTTTACTTACAATCGATTGATGACTTATACAATTTGATCACACAGCGTGCTTATATCCTTTTAATAGCTGTACTGTGTAAGTTGCAGATGCTGTAGGTAGCGAGAAAATTGAAAAGCCCTTTTAAAAAAATTGCACGACGCTCTTATGAGAAAAGTTTTGTTGTATATATATATGTGCCTTTGGACTTTCGCGTCTAGTAATATTGTGTAATGACGTACCAGAGTTCTTTGACTTACCGTCACCCCGAGAAATCCGTCATACGCCGCATTCGCGAACAGCCGGTGTGCCGAACCTACAAAAAATAAAAAAAATACGCAAGAACTTGGTTATTATTACATTTCTTATTGCACTTTTACAAACCCATTCTCTGTAGTTCTCAAACTGAAATTTATAACATTTGTGTTATGCACGTACATAAGTTACAGGCATTATCTTTAATTTCTGATAATGTTTTAAGTAGTCTTAAGTTGAAAAAAAAAAAGAAAACCGTATACCTATGCACAAAAATATTTGTAGAGTATACTTTATATTATTTTTTTATTAACACGTTTCCCAGTCGGATTTGTATAAGTTTGATCCCAATCGGAAATATTACCAAAAACCTTTCGTATTATATAAAATATCACTTATTGTTAGCATTGCGCGTTTGAATGATTGTACGACAAAAGAGTCCAAGGAAATAGTATAACGGACAATCAGCAATTTTTGTCGAGATGTCGCGCGGTGGCTGAAAAGCCGTGTGTCAAGAGCAGGAAAGCGGCGAGAGAAAGACGTAGTGACAGTGAAAGCGACTCCGATGAGGTCTTCCCTCCATACGGCGAGCTGTAACGAGATGACAACGATTCTCGATTATTCCTGGGAGAAGGCCGCGTCGGACCTACGATCCATATGCACGGAACGTACGACCGGGAGACGTGACTGTCACTCCGCCATCCGGATGAGAGAGGTCTTTTTTTTACGTCGGCCCACGTCCTATTGGGAAACGTGCGAGAGGCAGCGAACGTAGGGCAGAAGGGCGAACGAAGAGCCACGGGAAAGGGTGTCCTCGACAGAGGGGACGAAAGACAGCGCGCGGATAAAAGTAGAGAGAGAAAGAGAGGAGGGAGGGAGGCAACATCAGGCGCCACCCGATTGACAAACAGATCAATCGTGGGTAGAAAGACGATCTCGCAGTCTTACCCGCTCGACCTGGCTTTTTCTCTTTCTTTTTCTTACTCTCTCTCTTTTTCTCGCTCTTTCCCTTTCTCTCAATCCCTCTTTTTCTTTTGATTTTTCCACATGAGCATTTACTTACGCAGCCCGCGCGCTCACTTGCTGGACGAGGGAAGGGAGAGTCGGCCCTTCCATTCTCGAATTTATCTCCCGCTCCCGCAGAAGAACTGGCCGACGTCTTCCTGGGTGATTTATAAGAAGAGGAAGCTATTGTACAACGAAGAAAGGCTGATGCCTAAAGAGAATATTATTTTTAGAATGCACCGATATGTGTCTTATGCCGGGCGTAAATCGCAAAAAGAGAAACAACATTTACATATAGATACTTCAAGTCTGTTTTTAATCTAACCGGATTTGATTTACGATCTGCTTATACATGTTTGTCTACAATTATTCTGAATTGATTATGCATTTATTCATCGTGTGTTATAATTAATGTACAAGGTATTTAAAATGTAAGAAATCAGACTGATATACGAGGTCTATTCAAAAAGTTCCCGAACTTTGTCCTTATAATTTTTGGAGGTTTACTTACAACTTATTCAGTCTTATCTCCTACGAAATATGTTCCTGTTCGGTTAAAAAACACCAGTTCTGGAGGCAGTTCTGACGTTTGTCGGGATCGCACATAAATCCGTCTGCGAATTTTCCTTGATGTCCTTAATTGTGTCGAATTTTCGGTCTTTCAACGTGGATTTCAGTTTTGGAAAAAAAAAAAAAGTCCGCAAGAGCCAAATCATGGGAGTAGGGAAGCTGAATAAACACAATAATCTTTGTTTTCGTGCAGACGTTACGAATCAGCAGTGATGCGTGGGCGAGCGCGCTGTCGTGATGAAGGAACTATGAATTGCCTTTCCACAGTTCAGGCCTTTTTCCCTTGATATTTTCTCGACCTAACCTACGCGAACTTCTCTTTTCGAAACAAAATTCACGTTGAAAGGTCAAAGGATTCGACACTTGAAGACATCAAAGAAAATTCGCAAACGGACTTACGCGATTCCGAAAAACGCGTACCAGAACTGCTTCCCGAAGTGGAAACGACTTTGAAAGCGATGTATCAATCAAAAAGGAACATATTTCGAAGGAAAGAGTGCTAAAATAAGTTGTAAGCAAAATCCCAAAAATTATAAATACAAAAGACAATGTCAATGTTGTTTAACTGATGAAGGCGATTAGTAAGAAACCCGGCCAATCTATAAACCTGTACTATCGTCTGTATTCGACGCTGTTTCTTTCTTTTCTTTTTCGTACAATCGCACGGTCACGTAAACTGCACTTACGGGAGAAGTGCTCTTAGCCGGCGCAGTTAAGATAGATTATTCCACTGAAATTCCGGCGCAAATCACAGCGCATTTCTTTACGTATAACATTTACTACTGAAATTCCAGCGGATTTCGTCTTATTTTTGTATTAAGAGAACTATAATTAAAGTTCGTAATTATTAACAATGCCAGAAAATCTCTCTCTGCATAAAAAAATTAATACAGAAAAAAAAGAATGAGAAATAAAAGAGATATTTTTTTAGTAAATAACTCTATTTAGTTAGAATATATTTTGTAAGTCTGCTATTACGTTGTTTATATTTCGCCAAATATGTTTTTCATAAAACTTATAATTGGGTTAGTAAAACGTGCTTTTTACATGTACTATTTCAATAATGTATACATACATATATGTAGGCATCTTCTAATTTTCCAATTCACAAACATTCATCTGGCAAGTAAAACGCGTCGGCAAACATTTGCCCAAACCAAATTAACGCAGGATATTCATTATTTCACAGCGTTTTTCCATGATTTCCTACTGTCCAGTTAAAAACCAAAACCTATAGTCAACGGTCAACGATTACCTGCGAATTTTGGCGAAAACTGCTCGCTCTGAGTTGTACAACTGCAGTTAATTAATTAAATAAATATTCGTCAAAATGCAGATATATTATAACTTCCACGCGAAATTAAAATTTAGACAAAATATTATAAAATCGGGAACTTTCACGTTATAAAAAAATTGAAATCTACATTTTGTGTGTGAAGAAAAAATTCGCGCTTGTTCGAAGACCGACACTCGCTGAAAAGTTAATTGTCCTTATTGCAAGTTTGCCCCGTTGTTTCCTTTTTTTCATTCCTCTCCGCGTTCAACGCCTATGCAATTTTTGCAGCTTTTCCGCCTGAAACGCAACGCGCGATGTTTCGGGTCGCAAGCCCCGCCGCTTCATCGTGCCGCAAGTTTCTCCGGCGAGTGAATAGAGCGAAAAAAAAGGAGAAGATTCCCCCGTGGAAAAATTTCGTCGACTCGCGAAAACTCCGCGGGAACTGCGCGGGAGGAATGAACATCCTCTCTCCTTCCACCTTTTCTTTTCCTTACAGCATTTCTGCCTTGGGTTCGTTACGGGGCGCCGCGAAGGAAAGTCTTCGCGCGTCTTCTGGCGAACATTTACATAGAGTCCTCACTTTCTCTCCTCCCTTCTATCGCCGTATTAAAGCATTTCACCTTTGCGCACTTAAAGGCACAAGCGCGGGAAGTGAGTTTCTCGGCAGGGGCATCTCCTCTAACGTGGCAATTGCGCTCGCTTTACGAAGAATCGGCTGACGATGTTTATATTAATGCGTTATTGCGTAAAAATATAGTTATGTATCTTGTTTTTTATTTACTCTCTTACACAGCAAATCCAAGTGTGTTATTTTAGCTTTAGCTGAAGCTCTTCCTCCATACTTCTTGCTCCGTTTTAAATTATGCCATTTAACACGATTGAACGTATTAACTTTTAATTTAATACGATTAAACGTGTTAAATGACGTGATTTAACACATAAAGAAACATGTAAAAAGAGCTTCAGTCTAATGTGTTATTTTTTAAACGTTTATACGTAAAAATGACACACTTGGATTTGCAGTGTAGCGATTCAAAGCCTTGTTACAAAGTAATGCACCTGGATGTCATTTTTTAAGTTGACTTTTCATTAAAGTTTACTTTTTCTGCCTGCTAAATCATGCGCGGTATGGGCTTGTACTCAGCGCCACTCCTTATACACGATAAAATAAAAAAAATGTTAAATCGTGTAAAACATTCTTTTGTTAATATTCGCTACAGGAAAAAGACAAGGTCGACGAATATTACCTGCGGGTTATCGCAGTTATATTTATATCACGCAGTAGTGTCGCGAAACTTTTCCTTTGATGTCATTAGCACGGTTATCCGTTTGAGCCGTGTCCGCGCTAACGAGGCAACTTTCCGAGCAAACTAACGCTTGGTTAATAAAACTCGATACTCTTTCAATTACACGTACAATTAACGAGCTTGAGAACTTTTTTAAAAGCCAAACAATTGACGCCCATTAACTATACGATTCAATTTTCGTTCGATTGATCGGCGCCGTACCTAAGAAATTAATATTAACTTCGCCACGCTTATTATCAAATAAATTAGCGTCTCGGCGCGCCGTCGTTGTGTTTTTTTTTCGTCGACGGTCGGTTTAATCGATCGTAAGCGGTTCAATCAGATGCTTGTAAAAAGGGTCCGCATTTTAGACGAGGAACGCCTCGAGGACACGGGAAATGAAGGACGAAGAAAATTCCGTGTTTTAAGGTAGAAAAGCGAAAAGGGCGGAGCCGTTTACGGTGGAAATGGTTGAAGGAACGGTTTGCACAGAGAGATCGAAGCGGTGGAGATGCAAAGAGCACTATATAAATTGAAAAAAACCGTATGCCCGAAGGTGGACGCGTACCACGTCTAATGGATCCGCCCATTATGACAATTGCATACGCCGGAACTATAAAGCTAAGCAAAGAAGGAGGAGAGGATGGTGGAAAATCAAGCCGCGCGTCTTTTCTTCTCTTTTTTTGTGGAAAGAAAAATGAGAGCGACTGTTTAATACCACGCAAATTGTGCGGAGATGCAAATTGAAATCGCCGTACGCAATCAACACGTCAAAATCCTTTGTAGTCTTGTTTAACGGTAAAGATAAAGATATCTGTACCATTAAACAAACCTCACGTGATATTAAATCATTGTGATATTAAAGTGATATTAATCGCCTTTTTCGCAATCACATGCAGTTGGCAGTAATAAATACGAGTATATTATTATACGTTTATGGAAATCACATGTTTGCATACGTTATGAAAGTGGAATAATTGGACGCGTAACGGTTTGTCAATCACCGTTTGAATATTACAACAATCGGCATGGACGGCATTGATTTGCCTATTCGAAAATAGCTTTGAACTTCAATACTTTCGCATAAATGCGAATATTGATTTAATAACAAATATTCCGACTTGTGATGAATTGTATAAATCGCCAATATCAAATACCGGGGCTATG
Source organism: Temnothorax curvispinosus (assembly GCF_003070985.1). NCBI lineage: Eukaryota > Metazoa > Arthropoda > Insecta > Hymenoptera > Formicidae > Temnothorax > Temnothorax curvispinosus. The sequence goes on along the minus strand of NW_020216518.1, from coordinate 102,405 downwards.
TTTAATTTATCATTATATTGTTTATATATGAGATATATTTCCAATCTATTAAAAGACCCTCTAAAATGTAAATCGATTATAAACGCGTGTGTTTGATGCTTTTAAGGACATATTATAACATTTACATTATAAATTATCATTTATTCTTTACTTAACATTATTATATTTTTTCTTATTTATACGAGTATTAATTCAATTTACATTATGTCGCATATGTAGTAATTGTTATCGAAATGGAAATGCAAGTTATTTACATGCTGCAAACTCGTGGCCCGTTACTAAATTGTTATTGCATTTGGTATTGTCGTATATATCGAATAATAATCTATAACACATGGGCAATATTTCGGTCTAGTTGGCAATATTTCGAGCGGAGTTCCGAAAATATTAATTGAGAATGCGAGCCGGATGCGAGATATTTCGTTAACCCGTTCTAATTGACCGGCGCTTGTTGTCATTTACGCGTCTGCCCATTTTCCACTTTTCGAATTTTTCACGAAGCCGCCAGACGTATCAATTATTTTCACTCTTTTGGCAAATCGTTCGCGCTCAGCGAAGCTCGCCCGTCAGACAGCCGGAAATTGAGGTACAGGACTGTCGCTTTAAACGATAGCGTTTATAATAACGATTATCTACGCTTAATGAGTTTACAGAAAAAGTTAGCAGCATAGCAAACATATTATTATATGCTCCGTATTAATATATGAGAGAATTAATATTAAAATGCCTCTAACTAATATTAAAAATTTATGAATATTAAAATACATTCATTCATTGACGTTTCCAATAATTAGAGGAAAACATTATAAAATCTCTTTTATGTATTTATTCTGCATTATTGAAGAAGTAGATATGAGATATTAATTAATGAAATTTCTTTACGAATATAAAGGTGCTATATACATATATATTTGTACATAAAAATTGGTAAACAGAAAGAGAGAGAGAAAGAGAAGAGACAAGAGACAAGAGTTTCAAGTTACTGACGTATATTTCTTCTTGCTTGCAGAATGCGACTCGGTGTACGAAGACACGGAATGCCACGACGGATGCGTTTTAGCCAGTCCCGGATATCCTGGGCTGTATCCGCCAAACATCCGCTGCCGGTACCTGATTACTTCTGGCCCACGGATCTCCATCGCCATCAACTTCACGGCGGTGCTTCTTCCGTACAAGTAAGTGCCCGACTGTCCGGTAATGTCAGACTTTCAAATCGCACTGGGAAACGTTCCTGTAGTCCTCTCATCAATAAGTTTCCTATTTCCAACGAGCATCCAGGAATATATCCATTCGCGAGCGCGTAATATTTAATAATATTTAATAACTCTCGTTTTTTATTTAATTCTAGTAACGTCGCGCTTAATTACTGCGTCATTATACATGATATAAAAGCCCGTGATGTTTAATTACTCGCATGAGAAAACGGATGCCGTACGAGGAAAATAGACTGAGAAAATTCGTCAAGCAAGCACTCGAGGGAAACGACGACTTTCTTTTGTACATGTACGCGGTATGACGTCCATTTCGAGATTTCTTTCGCATATCTACGGCGTATGGTCGCTTCTTTCGCGACCCACGTTCCGTGAAAAACTACTCGAGTTTCACAGACCGGTGCTGTACAGGCTGTTGCACGACAAATTAAAAACCCCAGACGAGCCGGGCGAGGAACTGTCGCGTGGTTCTTTGGCGGCTTACGTTCTCAGCGGCCGCGGCACTGAGACGTTTCATAATTGTAGCGATGTTAGAGCACGCGAAGAAAAAGAGAACACGGGATACAATTCTCGGATAAACGGAAAAAGCATAAGAAAAGAAGGAGTGAAATTTACGGATTGTTCAATTTTAATTGGAACAATCTCGATTTAAAAGCTATTTATTGGTAGTAATGTAATTGAAAGTACTTGTACTTTTACTTTTTTTTATTAAAGAAGTAGCTAAACTTAAATTCAAAATATCAATCAACAAAAATATTATTTTTAATTTTTTATCTTATTGTTACGTTGAAATTTTGTCCGAATATCGCAGAATCGGAGAAATTAGTTTCAGAATTAATGCAACGCAAAAATAATACATTTAATATTTATATTATTGACAATATTTTTATATTGTTTATTACCAGATACGTGTAAATATAATCAACATCGTTATAAAGAAAATGAGTTACTCTATCCTCTGTACTATCTGTATGCTGTGTCGATTATATCTTTGCGTTGATTTCAAAGTCTCGCCGAGTGTTTCTTCTTTCATTTACCATCATCACCGGTTCGGATTAGCGCGTTTCCGAGCAGAAATGAAAGAGCAACCGGAGAAAGGAAAGCGAAAAAAAGAGAACTCTCCAACCCCTTTGCTATCTTTAGCTCGGGTATTTTTAATAAAACCCGCTCTTAAACGTAGCTCAGCTTGCATAACAAGCGCGGAACTCTCTTTACGCCGCGTTAACCTCGCATGCATATAAATCATTTTTCACTTTACCGAAGAATTCGCAACCAGTTTTTGAGTGAATCACATATTTCTGTTTTTCGTTTCGCGAGCAGCAATCAAGTATAATAATCAGGCTTTAAGAAAGTCCACACTTTCTTAGTTTTTAAATAACTTCCTTATAGATTTTCTAACAACTCAAGTAACGGAAAAAAGGATTTCAATTATTTTGATCTAAATACTGTCGAAAAATAGTTTTAGGTTTCTTAAATCTAAGACTAAATAGTCTTAAGTATCCTTAAAAATTGTTCGCGAGAAGAAAAAATGTATTTATATAAGTATTGGAAAAATATAAAAAAGTAAATCCTGCGATCTTTAACAAATTCTTTTTACGCATCCAAGAATTAAAAAGAATTTAATTAAAAATTAAATATAGATAGATGTATATTTTGCAAAAACATGAAAATATTATCAAATGCAGCGACTTTGTTCCTCAGCAAACAAATGTCTCAGCTAGCTCTGAAAACCGAATATATATAACAATTAAATAAAATTATACAAATAAAATTATAGGAGACTTATTGACGATTTGCGGTCGCTTCAACTGATTATCATTTTCTGAGATTCGCATAGACGCCCATGGAAACCTGCGGTTACGATTAACGTACATACATACATCTTAATGATGCAGTGACAAATAAGAGAAATTAGTTTCGGGGTGCGGTACTCGATTCTGTAGGCGCGCACATTTCCACGCGCGTACATGTGAGCGCCTCATGCGAAATCTGGTCTGCAGAAACGTCGCGAGTCAATATGCATTCGCTTTGCACTTTGCCGAAGGTAAGAGCCCATTTGTGCGTGCTCGAACGAAGCCGCGTACACGGAAGGGGCATACAAGCGCGTATCTTGACGCTTGATAATGCATCTCGCGTCTCGTTTCGTCGGCTGTGTCAACAACCGTCTCTCACGTTCTTCCGCCGTGTTCATCCCCCGTCTGAATCATCCCTCTGAGCAATAAGAATACAACTACGCGCGGAGCATACTGCCATTGTGCGTTTCGAATTACTTACCCTACGACGTCAAACGCGATCCCGTTAAATCGTGTTACGTTGTAATTCCTTTTGGATTCAACGCTTCGTCAGCCACGTATTGAAGCTAACAAATTCGTTTTGTTTGTTTGAACTTTGATAGTTTATATACGTTCTATAAATGTTGCGCAAAGAATATTGTGTCGCAATGACATGCATGATTCAGTACAGAAATTTGTCGCGAGATTAGATTAATCAATAGATAAGTAAAGTCTTTATTTGCAATTAGACACAATTTACTTTAGATAAATATTTAGAGAAACACCAGAGGTGTTCCTCTAAAAGTAAATATTTACCTGCTTGCAATACTAATGAGCGATTTCCGGAGTATAATCAGATTAGGTCAGAGAAATTTGTGCGAGATGTAAAAAAGCAATAAAGGGAAAGAGGGAAGGAGGGAGAGAGAGAGAAAACGTAGCTATAACATGTCCGTGATAGGGAAAGGTGCGCATTGCAGCTGCATTTGCCTTTTCACGGCGGCTGCAGTTGTTCTTTAAAGCTGGGCTCGCTGGCTTTTACGCCGGTGGTCGCTGGAAAGCCATTTCACACGGAGTCTCGCAGTCGCGAGTACACCGAACATTTCCGTTCTCTAAAGACGGTCGTATTTTAGACCTCTACCACTGGCGTTCTCGCCCGCTTTATTTGCGAGTGCTACGGCGGGCAGTAATATTGAAATAGATGGCCGGATGATCGCGCAGGGGCACCTAGGTGTTCTTTCTTCGACGCCAATTTCGTTCTCCGTGGCCCGGATGGCCGAATACTTTTACGAGCGGGATATTCAAAGAAGGAAACACCGTGTAAAGAAGTATAATTTCTGCGAACTCCATGTTCCTGATGTAATATTTAACACATTTTTAGGGATAATAGATTTCACGAATTAATTTTATAAAATCCATGAACGATAAAAAAACGATATGCAGACAAGAAAAAATAAATATCCTTTGGAACAGAGCGTTGCAAGAAGCTTAATTCGTTCAAAACATTTGACTTTCCGAATAGCAATCCGCGCGTTTGTGTAATCACGGAAAACTTTGTTGAATTTCCGCGGAAAATATATCGCTTTTTGTGGCAACTGCATTTGCTTTTGCGGCAATAATAAACCGTATTTTTCAACGGGCTGCGGTATACACCCATTTCGGGAAACAAACGCGCGCAGTTTACGGGCTATACTGACTGCGCCAATCACGAATCCAGTGCACCGTATCGTCGCATATCCCTATCGGATGATACAATTCGAGATACGTCACGATCTTATGGGCCGATGTAGAATTACAAAAAGAAAATTGCGTTGCGTTTGGTTTACATTTTCTCGTCGTGTGTTTGACTGCGCTTCGTTCTACGTGTTTCCTCGATGATTGTATTTGTATAACCGTCAAATCGAGGACAATCTATACTTGAAATTCGTTCACTGATTTTTAAATAATTCAACTATTTATCCCGAAAAATATTTTGGTCGCGTTTGGGGTATGCATTATTTTAAGCGATAATTTTAATATTCTCTATGTCAAATTTATTCCTATTACAATAATTTTATAAATGAATAAAAAATATAGTAATTATAATAAGCAAATGTGAAAACTAAATGAATAAAATATAATAATCAACTTTATAGAAATTGGTATATTGAGATGTAATAAAATGTACCTAAGTAGGAAAAATGATTGAAAGATTATTCATGAAGGATTTTTTTTTCAACGAGTAATAAAACTGAATAATTTTTCGTTATCGTATCGTATCTTTTTATGATATCCTACAGCTCACCCGTTGTTGCGAAATATATCGGCTGATGAAAAGAGTCGCGCGTCACGCAGCTTACACGATACCATTATGGCCGTAGTATATATTCTTTGTGGCATGCGCGCGTTCTGTGCAAACACGGTACAGTAGTTTAATTACCGGGCCGCTTTCCCAGATATTTTCTCTGGATTTTACATGCACGCAAAATTACATGAGCGCGCGTCACGAGAGAGGCTTATTCGCGAGCGGCCGACAGAGATACAGCGGAAGATCCGCTCGGCATGTTTGCAACCGAAATTATACGCTACTCCATAATTATTCGTAACTGAGTTTCTCATTTTTCGTAATTCTTTCATCGCGCGTAATTCGTCCGGCAAAATGTATTGCGTAAAAAAAAAGAAAGAAAGAAAAAAATCGCAATATCGACTAACGTTAATTACAAACCGCCTGTTTTTTCCCGTCGTATTTATTCGCGCGTATCACGCATGTAGCGAATTCTAATTCGTTATACGCGGAAGTATTAATTTCGCAGAGAGAGATCTTTTGAAGGAAAACGGTAGAAACATTAAATCAGGTACTTTTGATTCATATGCACGTGTCTCCGCATAGCGTTATGCGCGACGGTTTCAGCAAATATGTATTAAAATAATAGATTTGCGGTTTAGCGAGATTAAATTGCAACGATTTTCTATTCGTCGTGCAACAACGCCGCCGCAGTTGCTCGTTAAATCACACAGTTATACCACGATTATTCATATCGCATCACATACATTATTTTATGAGGTTACGGGTTTATTATTCCATGAGTTATGACCAAGAATCCACTAACGTCTAAATAAACCGCTCCATATGCCGTACTAGGTAAACCGCCGCGTAGGCAACGACCAACCAACTTGCAGGAACATCTAGGGATCAGCCTCAAAGGATTTGCGGTTGCCAAATGCATAGGTTACCTCACTCTCGCTATTCATATCCATTATTCAATCTCATTATAATTAATCGTACGAAACTATTATTTCGCACGGTTGCTGTTTCAATGACATTACCCATCTCGCAGCGTAAATTAGAAGGATGCATATTCACTTTTATAAATTCGTTTCTACTTCTTACCTGGGGGGAAATTCACAGCCGGCATTGGTGTACAAAATTTCGGCAGTGGACTGAAAAAAGTAAGCAGTGGCCTATAATATTGACGGCATTGTCGTCAATGGTTGGGGAGTGGTAATAATGACATGTGGCAGTGGCAGTGCAGGAGGTATTGCATAGCATTGCTAAGGCAGTGTCCGAATTTTATCCGGCATTGACTCGGCAGTACGGCAGTGGACGCCCCCTACGTTTTTTTAGAAAATACATATATCCGAATACCTGATAGATAGCACTATGTTGACTACATCTTAAACAACGTTATATTTCCAAAATGTTTTTACGCTATCTTAAAGCAACAAAATAGCAACAAATTCTGGTATAAACGTTTATTCGATTTGAGCACTCTATATATTTTTTTTTTGCATGGGAGGCCAGCTTGACACAGATTCTAGCCCCACCACATACTAAAAAACTCATAGAGTGCTCAAATAAAAAAAAAAACAATACTACTTAGTTTTTAGTCATCAAAGTCGCAGATAACGGTCGACGCGGAGATAAATAATTTGTTTACTTGCAGTTAGGGGCGAGCAACAAAATCGTAAGTTGCATATTCTAATAGGGCACGGTCCATAGAATACTTTAAAACCAAAAAGAGCCAAGCAACAAATTCTTTTACTTAGTTTTTAGCCATCGAAGTTGTAGATAAAGGTCGAAGATGCAGTATTTATTAGTGGCATTGTTTATAGAACCTTATATTTTGAAAATTTGTTTACGCTATCTTAAAGCAACACATTTTGGTGTATTGTTTTTTTTAATTTGAGCACTCTATATGTGTTTTTTAGTATGTGGTAGGGCTAGAATCTCTGTGTCAAGCTGACCCCTCACCATGCGAAAAAAAATATATAAAGTGCTCAAATCGAATAAATGTTTATACCAGAATTTGTTACTATTTTGTTGCTTTAAGATAGTGTAAAAATATTTTGGAAATATAATGTTGTTTAAGATGTAGTCAATATAGTGCTGTCTGTTAAGTATTCGGATATACTTACGTAGGGGAGACCGGGGCTAACTCGACACAATTTTTTTAAAGGCAATTTTCAACAATTAATTAAAATTTTCAAACAAATTTAATGGTACACATTTAAAGAGCGTTCCTTCAGATACAAAATTGCTTAAGAAAATTTTGCTGTACGTCGCTTAGTTTTGCCCGAAAGCTCGATGAAAGAGTAGACCATTTTCGAGAGATCAAAAAAATTACTTTTCACTATCAAAAACGCTTATGTCGCGTTAAAAATTACACTATAACTCAGAATGTTACCAAATTCCGTTGATAATACTGGCACATAAAGACGCATTTACAATAGGAAAGGCAAGTTTCTACGATAGATTTAAATTGCCAAAAAGCCTAGTGTCAAGTTTGCCCCGGTGTCGAGTTAGCCCCGGTCTCCCCTACCGTATTTTCTAAAAAAACGTTATATTTCAAAAATGTTTTCACGCTATCTTGGAGCAACAAAAAAGCAACAAATTCTGGTGTATTTGTTTTTTGGATTTGAGCACTCTATATAGGTTTTTTATTATGACGACAAGCTGCCCCCCCCCCCCATTTCGATCGCCGTTTCCTGCTAAACGGCTTGAGCAACAAAATCCGGACTAGAGCAACAGCACATAAATAGCACTAAATTTTTTAATAAGTGCGGATTTTTTTGCAATAGTGGGGGGGTTAACTTGATAGAGGTGGCATTGACGTATAATAATGGGCAGTACGCGACAGTGTTCATAATTGCATGGCATTGCCTTAATTTTATATTATTTATATATAGGATTGACGGCATTGTAGGTATTGACTAAGCATTGTCGGCAGTGTACGAAAATGTCGGCAGTGTTTTACAGCAATGCCAAAAATCGGCATTGGTGTACAAAATTTTGGGTTGTGAATTCCCCCCCATTCTTACCCGTCAGATATCTTTTAAATCAGTCTAACAATATAAAACATTGTCCGTTGTAAACGTAGCTGCACGTTGAAAATTTATTTCATTAGAAAGACAATTTTATTTAATGGATTAACAATAAAACAATTTTATTATTATATTTTACTCAAAAGAATATGTTTAAATACGTAAAAGAATATAATAGTAAGAATAGTAAGAATTCCTTATATAAAAGAATATGTTTAAAAATTTATTTTTATTTAAACACATTAACTTATATGAGTATTTATTTAATTTAATCGATTTACGATTTAATCGTAACGGATAATTTAATTTAACATATACGGTTACATTCAAAAATTTAATAAATACAGCTGTATATTGTTTTCTGTAATTCAGTTACATTGAATTATTGTAGAATTCAACAATTGACAAGGTGTCAGAAATCTTCGAATCATAACATAACTAACTGCATTCGCACTTCCATAATTCTTCCTACAGCAAAAGAATTATCATTTTAAACACTCAAGGATCTTTCATACGGAAAATAACTAAATCTCTATACAAAAATGTTCTCCATGTATATTTTTCTACTGATACTCCGGCTCCGTCTTTTTTTCTCTCCATCTCCGTCTTTCTCTCGGGCGGATATATTTCACACCGGATGTTCATTCGAATCTCCTTTTCGCGATAGAAGGGAGTTTACCAGTATTCGGGTAACGACCAAGCAACTTGCAAGAACATCTCGTAGAAGATCAGTCCTAAAAGGATTCGCGGCGACGGAATCTACGAGGCGCGCCACCCTTGCCCACCGTATGGATTCATTATTCAGACTTAACTTGCGCACTCGCGCGCCAAGGGACGACAATCGCAGCCGCCATGTGGTATGCCGAATTCACACCGCGGAAAAAGAAACCCGGGACGCGGGAGGGGGTCGGAAAAGGAAGGGGTTCAATGCGACGGTGGTAGAGCACCCTCATCCATGCAAACGTCGAAATTATTCCAACTACGTCGCGAGAGTCCTGAGGCAGCGATTTTTTCTCTCCCTTTCCCGGCTCGCCCTTCTTCTGCTTCTGCCTTCTTTCTTTCTCTCTCTCTCTCTCTTTTTCCTTCCCACTTTTTTCCTCTTCCCTTATTTTTTTTAGTCCACAATTTGCAAGCAACTGGCTTTTGCCGAGATCTAGACGGCAGTTCTTGTTAGCGACCGCGAATTCGTGGGTTTTCGAATTTTTTTTTTAACGTGTTTAATTGTATACGAAAATATCGCATAGCATTTACAGAAAAATGTTTTTCGGATTAAAGGATTTCGTGATGTTTTATGTATTCTGCCTATAATACATGCATTATATACACGGTTAAAACGTTATCTTCAATACTGTTATCATACTAGCTATCTTAATGCAACAATCTCCATATTGTTATCAGAGCACATAGAAGCCTTTGCGAAAACAGCGATGCGTAAACAAAACACTGCATTTCAAGTGCACATTCAACAGGTTATCCAGCCGGATAACAAAACTATGATGACGTTTTTCTCATGTCGATTTCTTATCATTCGCTTATCATTCATTTAATCGATAAAACGATCACTCGTATATCGCTGCAACTTGAAAAGGGGCTGCGCCAGCCAGCCACCGCCGCTGTAAATTAATCCCATCTAATCCGACGTGTCGTAACAAAAACTAATTATCCTTTATCCTCCGCGCCAATTAACATCGTAGAGGCGCGACGCGACGGTCGAATTAGATCTCTCGCCCAAACATCACGTGAATGATGAAGGGGGGGTGATGCAAGCGTAAAATAACGGTGCGCCTCGCGTGTCGTCCTCAGCGATTCTCGTCGGCTGGAATTTAATAAGAGCCGCATAAAATTAGGGCGGATTCCCGCCTATTTGAGACGGCTTGCCGCGCCGCCCGCGCATATACAGAATGCGGGACGTACTTGTGTACGTAAAACGGAGGTAGCACATAGAACGGTAGAAGGTTGAAAGCTTTTGTACTTCCCATCCTCGGTCACCTATCTACCTATCCTATCTCGCGGTGCAACCTCCTGCGCCAGGCCGCAAGCCGTTGTTCCCCACGCGTGCGCTCGGCTGTTACGGTGTGTTACCTAAACCACGGGGGTTTTCTTGCCGGTGAGCCATCACCAGCCTGCGCGCCTTTCTTTGAGGCATTAGATTGCGCGAGGTGCACCATGCACGTTAACTTCAAACATCGTTTAACTCGAACCGATTAGCTGGACGAAGTAAAAAATGAAGTCTGCATTTTTTCAGCTGAAATTTTGTTCAATAAAATCTTCTCCAACTATTTTGTTTTTATTTTTGACGTTATATAAGTGAAACCTAATTCAGAACTCAGCTTAGGAAATTGTATAAAAATAAGACTAAAATAACAGTATACGCACTACACGGAAAATACAAAACGGGTAAGACAAATAATACAGCATCGGTAAAAAGAGTTAATAACGTAACTATGCTTGGAAGAGGAAGAGGAAAAAACGGTCGTCGCGCACTTGTAAAATTACAAGATCGCGGCACAAGCGCCGTTGGCGAGTTTCAATTAACGTAATGCAGCGTCTCCCTGTAAAAAAATGCGACAGCGAACAGTTCGCGTATTAACTGGCAACCTCATTTCTCCCGCCCGGTGCCGTCCGGCCCCGCGTGACATTGGCGGACATTAATTAAATTACATGGTAAACGCGCTTCGGTAATTAATGAAGTGTCACGAAAATCGAACTACACGCCGATATACCACCGGCCGGCTCGTTGCACGGATTTGCGCGGAGTAACGAAATCAAGTTACATCAGGGGCGCATTGAAGGTATTAACGATATCGAAAATCACTTTAAAGCCGACGCTTGCCGCTTACACAGCGCGCCTGTAAACAATGTTACCGAATTTGTAGACAATTGACATAAACGCGATCTCGTTCGTTTAGGCAATCAATTTACCATATTTGGCAATCCGATTCCGATGGGATTAAAGTTACATTACGGAGAAATGCGGCGTTTGCGGGCCGATTATATTCGCAATATTGTAAAATATATGATTTAAAAAAGAAATTCGTCCGTTCCACTTTGCATTCTCATCCATTTCGCTTTTGCTATCCTTCGTTTTCAAAGTATGTACATCATAACACATCGCCGCCTCGTAATACGTTGAAATTATCACTGAGAGGTAGTAGCCGATTTCGCTTTAACGGTGGAGATCCCGTTGGACTCTTGCGTTCTCTTTATCTACCATCGTCGAGCATGCAATTTCGTGATTACGCTCTACATCTAAAGAGCGCACTTACCGGTACCATTCATGCGTACTGCGATGTACGTGATATTATGAGAACACGCATACGAAGATACTGCATTTTATTTTGAATCTACGTTTCGCAAATCGCGCGTAATTAGTGTAGGGCAAACTGGGGCTGATTGTTAGAGGAGTAAAATGATACAGCTATAAAAAAACAACTGTAACAACCCAGTCTCCCCTATTTACCTATCGCTGAATTTATAACATAAAGGGAAGAGATATAAGATGAAGAAGGAAATCAACGCTCGAAAATATTCTATCGCTGAATAGAACATGAATGGAACACATATTCGATCGAAACGTGATTTCGTAACGATGTTTTTATAACAACGGTGTGCGACGCCCTTTCAATCGAGGACGAGATAACGTCAGAAACTAAGAGCGCGCTGTATATCTCTGTATCGCGAAAAATCGTGAGGTAATTCCTGCAAACGTAATTTTCTTGTTTTTTCCCGATCGCGGCGGACCTACGTGATAGTAAAATTCCGTCAGCCTAAGCCGATACGCGGGATTATTACGGTGTGTGACGACGCAATATTACTTGCCCGTCCCTTAACGTCGTACAGCACGAAACTCTTCTGTCACACGCGGCACATTGTGTCACGTGTCACGCCACGAGCGCACTCACGCTCGTTAATATCCGTGGCTATACGGCTTACATGTACGAAACCCACGCTGTGGAAAACGTATTAGCACATCGGCACACATAGGATACTTGGCGTGTCCTAAGAGTATATTCTAGGACCACACGCGACTGAATAATCTCACTTTTATCACCACCCACTGATAGAACCTTTCTGATATGTGTAACATAACGACGTAATAAACCTCTCGTGCAAATATTAGAAACTTTGCATAATATAAATATAAAACGGTAATCTGTGCATAGGCAAGTATAGTACTGATAATAAATTATATCTTTCTTATGTCTCTAATATAATTCTCTAAAGACAAGAATAAGACATAAAGAATAAGTATATGCTTACGCCTTCAAATTTATTCTTTATTAATTGTCTTTAGAATTATATTAGAAACACATAAAACAATAAATTATTATTAATGTACTTTTAAATACTTATTCGTGATTTATCGTTCTATAACATTATAAAAACGGTAAACTAATGTATTTTATTTATCCCTGATATTTCTGCCAATAGAATCTATCTGGATCCTGAAAATTACCTTCATCATGATTTTCGGTATCCTAATGCAGTTGCGCAACAACGCAACACGAGATAATTATCCGAGTCAGTCCGCGTCCGTGTTTTTTGCCGTCCAGCAGAGCTCCAGTAATGTATATGGGATATATGTGCATTAGACGTATTTGAGCGCGTGAAATTCTGCATACCCCGAAGCCCATGTTCGACGGCTGCACGTAATTGGAGTATGTGCACCGTTCATTCATCGCTCGGCTAATTTCCATCCTACAAATTTTATTTTTCTTCTTTCTTCTTTTCTTTGTCGCTCCCTATGTTTTCTCTGCTTCTTTTCGGCCTCGAGCGCTTCTACTACGTCCGCTTTCGACAGCTTTGATACGCGAAACGACATTTTGACGGCGCCGACCGCGATATCGCCGACCAAAGCCTCATAAATCGCGTAAATGCAACGCGTCATTGTCACCATCCTTTCCGATCCTCGACGATTCGGTGGATTTTTTGGCGCAGAAAATTACAATGCCCCCAAAAAGAAAGAAAAAAGCATATTCCGTTTTAATAAATCAGTCATCAGAAAATAATTAATCAGACTTAAATGAATTGTATCGTTTCTGACATTTGATGGGACAAATAAATAAAGAAGAAAAAGAGAGAGAGAGAGAGAGAGAGAGAGAATATGATATATTCTTTATATTTTATTGACAATACAACTTCGAATATATATCTTCTTTCTTCTTATTCTGTTTCTATATAATTTTATCTATTTACGCATAGAAAAATATGCAGTAGAAATATACATATATTAATTAATTTCTTTTAGTACAAAATACTGCCAAATTTGGTAAGCATAATAAATTTGAAAACCCAACCCACTCATTACGTGATCGTTATAATTAACACGCAATGAGTAATTTAGACGTACTTTCTGCAGATGGATTATAAATAATTTGTACGTAATGAATCGCTGGTTATTAATTATATCAAGCCACTCACTTTATATTATATGTTTCTGAACAAATACCGCTATTATTTAAGCTCTAACAACATAATAATTGCAAGATTTGTGTAATATTATTCGTAACAGTCGGATATTATATAAAATATATGTACAATTAAAACAAACAATATTTTAAATTAGATTATGATGCAAACGTCAATGTGCATTACATTTCGATCGTAATAAACGCATGGTATTTCAAACAATTTTCAAACGTATACTGCACGTGCATTCGCCCTATTGTTATAAAATATCAAATTTGTGTTAAAAACGTGAAGGCCTGAAATATATTTCGCCCTCTCAATTACGGGCACTATATTTCCTTTTTATTTCACCCCCGTCATATTAAATTCTCACTTGTTGTTTAATTACTCCCGCAACGTTACTTCAACGGACGCGTTCAAGCATGTCGAATTACGTCGCAAGCAGTGCCGACGTATGCGTGTCGTCATATTGCATGTAGACCCCGTGTTTGTTTACGCTTAACACTCGCAAGCTGCGGTCGCCGCGACCGCACGGTGTTGCACCGGAAGTGGTCGCACCGAGGACACGGTAACCCATGGAATGTCCGCGAAGTCGGCCAACAGTCCCCGTATATCGACAAACGAGCTCGCGCTATTCCGTCGCATCCCGGTCCGCCGGATGTAAAAATTCTTATGACGTTGTTACGACCTTGTCAGGGCATCTCATAAATCTGATCCGGCGTAATCTGTGGCAAATGACGAAATGGGCGGAATTTCTCTCCGCGGCATCAATAAATCAAAATGGATCCAATTGCATGTTCATTCGCGATTATTTCTCGTAAAATCGCGCGTGACGTCGCATCGACGCGACGCGACGCGGTTCGGAAACGTAAATTGCGCTCGCGAATTTATCCGCGCAATATTTAACACTCGCGGCGAAAGAACGATATTTAATTGCCGATTGTTATTTAATTTCAGCATAAATCGGTGATCGTTTCTCGCAGCGGATCATTTAATTGCGCGGCTCTTTTTAATTACCGCCGCGTGTCCGTTCTACTTTGATGCATTAACGGAGGTATATTTATGTCACGACCACGCAAGACCGTGTCGCGTATTGCACCGCAAGTAGATAGAGCCGTGGTTACATATCATCTCGCTGCAGAGCCCAGGACGAATGCAATATTGCCGCGTGTGTTGTTTGTAGGTACCTCGCATATCCCGTACGTGCCTGCAAAGTGTAACTCTAAAATTCCTGCGGTATATAACTGAAACGTTTATTCCGCGTACGATCGCGCGCGTCGGTTAACCGCGTTTTCATAACGGCGAACGTTATGACAGTTACTCCAATCAGCTATTACCATTTCACCGCATTCAAAAAACCTTTTATTTATTAGTAAAAATTCAGAAATTCCATTATTTATCATTACACGATTGTTCGTAAATTTCGGGAGGAAATTCAGGCTTTTGATCGCGGATAAAAATATCCATTTCTGTATCTATATAAACGTTTTGAATGGAAAGGTAAAGACATACATTTTAGTTAACGATTATCTTTAATGCTTTCTTGTCATTTTTTCTATTTTTGATGTAATGGGATTTGTGAGAAAGATTTATTAAGTTGTACACCGTTTCACGCATACGTACGAACTTGTTCATCGCATATACGATATACAGCATTACCCTCGAAATAGAAAGCGGTTGCCGCGCCATTCACCAACAGCCGGTCTCGTCGCAATATTGCATTGGATAGTTCGCAGGCACCTCGCCTTGCTAGCCCGTGTAACGTATTAACCTGCGTAAGCTTCACAACTTCGAAGTTCCGAGGTAAATAATATACACGTGCTCTCTCGCGATAATCCTGCAACTAAACTTGCAGTAAAATTTTGCTCTACTGGGCGAGCGGGTTCTATATTTTTTTCTCGTGAAAGTGAATTAATGATGTGCAACAGTAAATAAACATAATGTCAGTCGCAATTAGAAAGCATTAATTATTTTAATACTCATACTTTAAGTACCAAGTTTCTTATTTTGTTTTTTTTTATCTGAAAGCATGTAAATTTCTTATGAATTATTTTAATTGTAAGTTGAGATATCTTGGCTTCACAAACATGATATTATCTCTTCTCTCTAAATTTATATTCGATAATAAAATCTTCATTTAATTTGCTCTATTTGCATAATAAATGGTCAATAATTTTTAATTAAAAATTAATTTTTTTTTAAGTGGGTGCTTAACTAAAATTGTTAAATGTGAAATAACTCGGGGGGTGGAGGCATACTGGGATTAACTAGTGCGTAACTTTTAGAGGATCGTTTAATTGGAAATGCAATTATCGTAGGATACAAAGTCATGTTTTACATCGCTGCTTGTCCGGCTCGCTCTTCGTCCGGGAGCTTGAAATAAAATTACGCTCAACACGATGATCTCGCTAACCAATTGGAAAAAAATCTCCCGAGTATTGACAATAATCTCGACTTCTCTGCAACGACGTCGAACCTCGGTTCTATTGCCTAACATTACCATAAGAACGAAAATTTCCGCGTGACGCGACGAACTATCTATCGTTAGATCCAATTATTTCTCGAACCATCTCGTGGAAGAAAAATATCTGTAGAGAGAAATCGTTGCGCCCGATAATCGAGGTACTTTGCATATTTCTCTCTCGCTCGCTCGCTCGACGCGGAACGGAAGATCGACTGAATGAACAGCCAGAATGAGAGACAGATCGTGGAAGGGCGACGAAGAAGAATCCCCGAGCGATGGAAGGGAAAAAGTTGAGGCGGAGAGAAAAAGCACGCGGGAGACAGAGTAGCTCCGCGAGGCAAGAAGTCGCTGCTGCCTTGGCGAGGAGAGAACCGGAGGAGAGACTGAGAAGCAGTAGTTCGGTTATTTAAATCGTCCCGACGCTTGATTGGTCAAAGCAATGTAAATGCTCCTTCCATCTTTTTCCCCGGCTGCAGTCTACGCCACCCACGGCAACAATTTCTCTAATGCGAATCTCAGCTGCGGGGCCCACGGTGATCTCACGGGCAAAGAAAAAAGAGGGTTG